>NC_056730.1:1153401695-1153414195 GCF_019279795.1 Protopterus annectens
TCCTACCAGCCAAGTCGGTTATATTTTTTGCTTTGCTTTTGAATTTTTATGTGCTGTTGAGCTGATGCCATCACGTGCGCGATGATCAGTTCTTATCAGGGCTACCAGCTAGTCGGAATTGAGCTTACAGCTCATGTCATCATTTCTGGCTGGCTGAGTAGGCAGGAAGTAAAAAGTAGTTATTATTTCTTTGTTGCCGGGTATTGGGAATTAAATAGCAGTTTCCAACTTTCTGTGTGCTTTTAATTCTTTTGGCATTTTTCTGCTAATTGGGTTGACTTATTTTGTGCTGCGTTTTATTTGCCAAACGGGCTACTGACTTATTTGTGCTGTAATGATGCGAACAGGGACTCTTCTGGGTTGATTGGACCTTTTCAAACATGAGCTGCTGAATCGGTCATTTGGCTTTATTTTTAAGGTAGGAGGATGGGGACTCTCTGCCGATTTTGACTTTGCATGATTTAGTAAGGAAACAAAGTGTGTGTGTGTGTGTGTGTGTGTGTGTGTGTGTGTGTGTGTGTGTGTGTGTGTGTGTGTGTGTGTGTGTGTAAAAATATAGTATATGGGTAGGAGGTTTCAGTGTGATTATGCAGTTTTGAGGGTGACTTAAAACAAGGTAGAAAGATGTCATGTTTATTGCCTACGTTCCCTATAGCACCGGTTATTTTGGTTTCAGAATTGTGAAGAAATGCAATTTCCTTGAAGCTAAACTTGAAGAAAGGGGGTGTGTAAGCTTTGCAAGGCAAGAACGACTGGGACTACCATTGCGTATGTTCAAGGATGGCGCTTGATACCAGAGCTACTGAAGGAACAAGTTTGTGGCAGTTAACAACTCTTCCAAAATTCAATCACTACATTTCTCCAAATGTTTATTGTTGTGGAGTTGGCACTGGGTAGACACAGAAATGGCAACATAGTATAAATGTGGAGGTATATAGGAAACATATATTTCCTCTATAAATATGTGATCCCAAATTTTCTCCCGAATAGTGCGTTCGAGGTAATAAAAAAATATAAACAAGAGAAACTTCTGGCAAGTGCATCTTTTTCTGTCGAAAGGGATAGACTTTCTTAGATGGGAAGACAGGAAGCTGATGTCTAGGCTCACCAGTCATTCAGGAGTGTTTGTAGGAATAATTATGTCTTTAATACATCTGAAGCTTTGTTTCAAATCTATAAAAATGAGTACTGGGTATATAACAAGAGCTACATACTAGTTTCACATGGGTCATGGGCCTTTGTATTAATTCAGCTAAAATAGTTAATACAATCTCATTATTGCATAGTCTACAAATCATGTTGACTTGTTTTTTGCAATAAGTTTCCTCTGAAATTATCTCAAGCTGATTTAATTTCTCAAAAAACGTCTGATAAAGCTTAGAAGAAAAGCAATCCACATATGTATATTCCCATGTATATATATTGTGCTAAGAGTTCAGATCTATGGTGAGAAGTGAGAACTGAATTTGTATTCACCCATTATTGGCTTTGTCCATTTTTTTTGTGTAAGGGGTTGAGAACTATGGTGAGGAGTGAATGCAAGTTTCAAGGGCAGAGAAGTTTTAATGCCAGCCAAGTCTATTCTTATTGTGAGACTGTATTGCTTTGTTTAGCAGCTGAATGTTAGTGTTTGTGCAAAGTTTGTGCTGTGAAATGTAAAAAAATCTAAATAATCATTATAGAAGTAAAGCAGTATGCAGCACATTAATGTTTATGGTAAATGGGGTGATAATATAGCCAGGTAATGGGATGCATTGGAATGGCTGCAAGGGGACTCTGTGGTGCAATATTTTGGCTGTCTGTTCTTCAGTTTGCATTTGAAAGTTGGTATCCCACAATTCCATGGCTGGAGTGGGTGGGGATTATCTAATTATGTATGCAAATTATGCTAATCAGCATACCGATTTGTACCTATTTTTCATGGGCCTTGTCCAGATTTTTGATGTTTCCAGGTTGAGAGGTATGTCCCCGACAGATCTAATGACATTAACCCAAAATACTTTCAATATAGTTGAAAACTGGCCCCAATAACAGTCAGTTGATATTAAAACCCTAGCAAAACAAAGTTGCTTTTTCTTCCCCACTTGTAAGTCTTCCTCACTACTAACTTTACCATAAAATCTAATAATGGTACCATTCTCTCACCAGATGTGCAAACCAAACATTTAGGCATCACAATAGACAACACCCTCAAATTTGATATCCATGTCAATCAAACTATCAAAACCATTAACACAAACCCTGGTTCCCTCTATAAGATCAAGCCTTTCCTTAATCCATTTGCTAGGACTGCTATTGCACACTCCCACCATTTTCCCTCTTCTCTATGCCTCCCCTCTACCCAATAATTTGAAAACAAATCCACCTTTAGCAAACTCTCCAGCTGTTATAACCATTGGGTTAGATTTGGAACAGGCACAACCTATAGGACCCACAACTGTCAAGCAATCTAAATCTTCTGGGGTGGCTAGAATGGCTCATCTCTACTTCAGTGCTGTAACAACAGCTTTATAATCACCTATAAAAGTTCTCAACCACCCTGATAATACACCTGCACTTAAAATATCATCAACCCTTATAGCAACCTGAGGTCACTTCACTCTTCTAATAAACTACTGGTTCAATCATCCAAAATCAAAACTCTGCTGAGGGACTCTCTGTTTCATAACTCTGTTGGCAAAACACGGAACTCTTTTCCTGGGTTGATCTTACTCTGGAACCTCTCTTACTCGGTTAAAAAAAAGCCTCAAGCTATACATTAAAACTCACCGGCTATGTCCCTGTTCAAAACCTGTCTAGATCCTCCTCTACAGCCTGTAATCATGTTACATTGCCTAGTCAATTTGTCAACACTGTTTTAAAAATATATGATTATATTATCTGCTTGCTCAACTGGAGCATGTAAACTGTGTGTAACCTGTAATCATTTTGTGATTTTTACTTTATGTTCTACCTTGGAGCTTTTCTCCCTAGGCCTCTGCTGAAAATGGACATGCATCCAGTCAGACTATCCTGGTCAACAAATGTAAAATAAATAAATAAAATAAATAAATAAATAAATTTTTGCCCAGCAGTCCATCCCTTCAGTAGCTTCAAGTGTGCATGTTAATTCACCAAGGAAACACCTTCAGCAATCCATTACCTCAAGTAGTTTCAAGTATACACAAGCAAAGAGAGACCACTGTATGCATCAGTAAAAAGACAACATTTCCATCCCAATTAATTCAAAAAACAGACTAAAATAGTCTGAATACTGTGAGTACCTCTCTTATACTGGATACGTCTGTCATTGTATTTGTATTGTTTTACAGAGTGCCTTGCTTTAATTTGTAGAAGATTATATGCACAGTGTATGTGCATTAGAACACTGTATTTGTTTTTATCTTTTGTATGATTGTAAATTTGTTCGAACTTTTCTCCTCTTGGGCCTCCACTGAAAAGGGGCCATAGGTTCAGTTGGACTAACTCGGTTAATAAATGTCAGATAAATAAAAGAATAAAATTAAAGTTTTGTCTAAGACAAAAAAACATA
The DNA here is from genome assembly GCF_019279795.1 of Protopterus annectens. Classification (NCBI taxonomy): domain Eukaryota; kingdom Metazoa; phylum Chordata; order Ceratodontiformes; family Protopteridae; genus Protopterus; species Protopterus annectens. The sequence goes on from NC_056730.1 coordinate 1,153,405,228, forward strand.
GCCTGTATGGGACCTGATGGCATCCCGAGCTGTCTTCTAAACAAACTAAAACATGAACTAGCATCACTCTTTAGGACCATATTCAATCATAGCCTAAAGACAGGCTTTGTTCCTGCAGAATGGAGAACAGCAACAGTTATTCCCTCCACTGCTGGCTTAACAACAGACACTGGGAATTATAGTTCCATAAGTCTGACCAGCCTTATCTGTAAGGCTATGGAACAAATCATCAAGGACATCATAAATAGACATAGGCGACCTCCAAACCTTGGATTCAACCCACTTTGGCTTCGTCAAGGGCAGGTCTTGCCTGTTAAAACCTGGTGGATTTATTTGAAAATGTGACCAGGGCCAGTGATGAGGGAAATATGTGCATGCAGCATACCTCAGCTTGGAAAAGGCCTTTGATACAATCCCACACTCAGGCATCACCGATAAACGTAGCAAACAGAATGCAACCCCTTTTGTTGTAAGATGGGCTGCCAACTGGCTCACAAACCAGTCACACACTATCAAAGCAGGTGACTACCCATCTACCAGCAGACCTGTCACCAGCAGGCTGCCACAAGGGTCATGGCTGGGGCCCCTACTGCTTTGTATATACTTCTCAGAAGTTCAGGCCAAAACTAAGGGGCTGTGGCTGACCAAGTTTGCAGATAATTGCAAACTGGGTGCAATTACTGAATCCCCAAATGATGTCAGTGTACTTCAGGAAAGTCTTATGCAAACCAACGACTGGTGTCTCAGTTATGGTCTCAGACTGAATGCAAACAATGCATCATTCCCTTTGGTAAAACAATGTCCCTTCACACTATCAAATTAACAATACCCTATTTACCAATGAAGTGGTAAGGGATCTTGGATCACAAGTAAACTGTAACATTAACTTTGACCACCATGTGTCTACTGTAGTGAAGAAGACTATATACGTAGCACACCTGATTAGCAAATGCATCGCCTCTAGAACAAAGGAAGCTATAATCCCCTTATACTAGTCACTAATAAGGCCCACAATTGAGTATAATGCCTCTCTTGGCATGTACCGTACAAAGCACCTTCAGCAATTGGCGATATCTCAGAGGTTTCTAAAAAAAAGAAAAAGATCGAGGGACTCCAGCACTTTCCTTACACAGACCAACCAAAGTCACTATACTGTATCATATAGACTCCTTAGGGGAGAAATGTGCCTGGCTTACAGAGCAGTCTCTGACTCAAACCTAATGAATTTGCTGCACATCTGTAAATCAAACAGGACTAGAACTACAAATTCCAGGGACCTAAATATGGCCTGCAACACGAATAGGATGTGATGGAGGGACAGATTTATCTCTCAACGATTGCCGTGTCTTTGTAATAGGCTGCCAATTCATGTCAAGCAAAGCACCTCTATGACACTGTTCAAAAGGAACCTGGATGATCGATGGGGCACCGTAAATATTTATCAGGGATAGTGCCTACAACCCTTCTGCACATGGGCAGTCATTACTAAATACAATGTTGGTATTGACTAATGTCTCTCTGGTATTACATTGGGATGAAACTTCTAGGCTGAAATGGTCGATAGCCTAGTAACCTAAGTGATCCTATGATGCTACATATACATACATATATATATATATATCTACACACACACACACACACACACACATATATATATATATATATATATATATATATATATATATATATATATATATATATATATAGATATATATATATATATATATATACACACACACACACACACACACACACACACACACACACACACACACACACACACATATATAAATATATAGAGATATATATATATATATATATATATATATATATATATATATATATATATATATATATATAATATATATATATATATATAGAGAGAGAGAGAGAGAGTTATATAGTAGATAGATATAGTGACATATATATGTGTGTGTCATCGGAGCATAGGATCATGGGAGGCTACTATGCTGATGCATTACAAGTCTAGGCAAGTTCAACCCTCGTTCTCAAGAGTGTCTATTTCAAGCAGACACAGAATCACACAGAATCAGCACCTATTGTCCCTGTCCAAGAGGGACATTCGTGGAACCTTTGGGGGATTTCCAGTTACCCATCAAATCTTCCAAATAATGCTGGAATAGACTCAATGGGGGGCTTTGTTTAACATGACTTGGCAGTTTGTTTCAAAGAAATCCACCAAGTTTTACAGGCATGATCTCCCTTTGACAGAGCCAAACTGGGTAGGTTCAAGCGCGTGGAGATTTCCTATATCTTTCTTGATAAAGGCCACGATGATTCGCTCCATAGCCTTGCAGATAATGTTGTTTAGGCTTATGTGCCTGTAGTTCCTGGAGTCAGTGAATGCACCCCTTTTGTGCCAAGAGATGATGGTAGCTGTTTGCTATTCAGCTGGGGTGAAGCGACTGAGTAGGCTGTGATTGAAAAGATTACCCAATGGTGTAGCTAATTCCTGTTTCAATCCATTTTGAGCACAGCTTGGGATGTTATCTGGTGACAGATGTGAAATTTGGTCTTTCTGCCTGTGTCAAAGTGTGAGAAATGAGATAGTGTAATGTGAGGTAATGTGTGTGTTAGGTCTTCACTGAAATAGTACACTCTAAAGATGTAATACTCTTATATACTTATTAAGCTAAGAAATTCTGCGTGTAAGTGTTTATTTTGTTCCATGATAATGTATGGTAAGTATATATATATATATATATATATATATATATATATATATATATGTATATAACAAAAAGGGCCACAAACCTTTCTATTTGTACTCCTTCCTGGTCAAAGAAATAAAACTCTGATGTGAGAGTTGATTTTTGCTATTAATACCATTGTTGAGGGTTGATCTAAGCCTGGCATACAAGGCATCCATGAGTCTTTTTTTTATAGTCATAGGTTCATAGCTTCATAGGTTGGTACTAGGCTATCGGCCCTAGGGCCTATACAAGCCTAGCCATAACAATTCCCTGGCTATTTCTTCCCACAGTATTTACTTCCCTGGACCCCTGTCTAGCAGGGTGACTGTAATGATCCCCATGGTGAATTTCCTATCTCCCATCTAATCATCAAGGTTCCTTTTGAAGAGGACCAAAGAGGCACTCTGCTTGACATGTATGGGCAGTCTTTTCCAGAGTCTGAGGAGTCTCTGGGTCAGGAACCTATCCCCTCCAGCATGTTTTATTCATTGTAATGTCAAAGTTTAGATCCCTGGAGCATGTGTCTCTGAGGCATTAGGATTTCCTTTAGTGTAGCATGTCCAACAGGTCTGGGTTTGACATGGCTTTGTATGTTAAGCAGAGATTGTGTCTGAATAGACGATATGCGACAGACTATAGGTAGAGTTTTTTTAGATGGTCAGAATAGGGCATCTGCTTTAGGTCTGTGATTTTTTTAGTGAGGTATTTCTGCGGTCGTTCCAGTTGTTGCAGATGTCTTGAGAGGTAAATACCAAACGGGGCATTGTATTTTATAATGGGCCTAATGAGGGATGAGTACAGTGGGACAATGACCTCCTTTTTTCTGGTAGATAAGGCCTTAGTGAAGAGGTGCGCCACATAGAAGGATTTCCTGACTGTTGTGGCGATGTGGTTATCGAAGGTGAGACCACTGTCCACCTGTTTCCCTAAGTCTCTTATCACACTTTCGGTCTTTAGTGTACTGCCACCTATGTGGTAATTCACGGGTACATGTTTTTTCCCAAAGGAGATAACTATACATTTCTCGGCACTGAGCTTGAGCCCATGACTCTGGCACCAAGCATCTGTTTCTGTAAAGCCCTTTTGTAGAATATCCACATCATTTGGTGGTCTGTCTGAATATTCGCAAAACAAGTACAGTTAAAATTATCTATTTATTTATTTATTTTACATTTGTTATCTGGGAAGGTCCGACTGGAAACAGGTCTATTTTCAGCGGAGGCCTGTGGAGAAAAGTTCCAAATGTACAAAAACAAGTGTAAATAATGTGAAATTATTACAGTGAGTCATCACAAAACTGAGATTTGTTTAATGAGATGTACGCACAGGTACATGTTTTTCTTACATACACACAGCAAAGTTTGGAAGCAAAGTAGTTGAGAAAGAAATAGTTAAAGATTTCATCTGAAAAATGAAAACACATATATTAAGTTGGTTATCATACATGGTGTAGTGTTACCTCTAAATCTTTCCAGTAGGTGGGTGATACAGAATTTTAAACAGTTAGAGAGTCAAGAGTTTTATTTTTGTAATGAGGTTCTCATTTATGGATTATGTTTGAGTGGGGGTTAGTCAGGGTTTGTACAGGGACAAAGCCACTGCATTTTTTGGTATTTCATAAGGGATTTTTTGAATTGGGCTAAGGAGGGATCAGTGGTGAGTTCAGCAGGAAGGAGGTTCCAGTTTTTACCAGTAGAGTTAGGGAATAGTGATTCACCAGATGAATTGTGGTTTTAACAGTTTGCACTAGGAATTTTTTGGAAGGGCGAAGGGATTTTAGATTACTGTAGAGGGTAATAATATTTTTCAGTATGGGTGTACTGTCTGGTTGGTAGAAGATTTTGTGAACAACTATTAGTTGGTTATATTGCAGTTGATAGGGTAGTTCAAGCCAGTGTAATGACTGAAGGTTAAGGCAGTGATGGGTTCTATAAGTTGACCCTGTGGCAAATCTGGCAATGTTATTGTAGCACCTAATAAATTTATTGAGGTTAGATTTGCTTAGGTTTACAAAGATGGGTGAGGCATAAAGAAGGGTTGATAGCAGATGTGTATGGGCAATAACAGTTCTAGCAGATGGGGTTAGGAATGGTTTAGTCCTGTATAAAGAGCCTAATTTTTTATTAACTGTTTTAATAGTTTTGTCTATGTGAACATCAGCTAGGTTAGTCCAACTGAGCCAAAGGCCTGTTTTCAGTGGAGACCCGAGAAGAAAAGCTCCAATTACAAATTACAGTTATTGAAAAAAATAATTACAATCTTACAAAAAAGGGAAATTACATCTCAAAACTGTTCACTACAGCAGTAAAGAAGTTTCACACTAAAAATGTTTTGCTCAAAAAATGAAATGAAAATAATGTATAGTATATACATGATGTTGTGGAAACTAGGGGAAAACATATGAGTTATGTAGACACAGAGGGGACAGGAGGAGGAAAGCTAGGGGGGGTAGTTATTTACACATAGAGGGAGCTGGAAGAGATTTCCAGGGAAGAGGGGTAAGGTGAGAAAGAAAGAGATAAAATGGTGGGTAGAAGGAAGAGGTTGTAAGATTTCAGGTAGGAGCTAGACACAGGCAGGATCAGGTGTTCTGTAGGTATTGCTTGAGTGCTAGTTTGAATTGTGATTTATTGGAGATATGTCTTATAATTTCAGGAAGGTAGTTCCAGGAGTGAGCAACTGTGTATTTATATAATGTTTTACCAATGTTTTTAGAGGGTTTGCATATCCATGAGGTGTTTATCTGATGAGCGAAGTTGATGTTGGGGGTTATATAGTGATTTGAACATGAAGATAGAGGGGCAGGATATAAGGTTGTAGAGGACTGAGTGTATATAAGGAGTTGTGGAAGGAGAAGTTGATTTATGAATTGCAAGGATTTTAGGGCAGGGCAGTAATGGGATTTATAGGGTAGGTTAGTAGCATATTTACGTATTTTATTGTAGGTTTGTTCTAGTTTGCAGAGAAGAGAAGACTGAAGGTTAGTAAGAACAGGGGCAGCATGTAGTAGACTGGGTATGAGTAGAGATAAGGCTAAGGTGGGTTTTGAGGAGTTAGAAATAAATTTGTGGTTACGGTATAGAAAGCCAACTTTTTGGTGAGTTTTTGTATGCATAAATTAACATGGATGAAGAATTTTAGTTCATCATCAATGGTAATACCAAGTAATTTGGCATGAAGATCGGGTTTGATGATGGTGTTTGTGAGGAAAATGATGGAGAAGGAGGATTTGTAATGTGAAAGGATTTTTTGGAAGGAATAAAAAGAGTTTAGTTTTTTGGGGGGTTTGTATTAGTTGACTGTTAGTGAGCCAGGTCTCTATGGAGGTGAAAGTATCTTGGGTGCATGAAAGGAGTTCAGGGATGGTATTAGCTGTGGTTATGAGAGTGGAGTCATCAGCATATTGTAGGAGGGTTGAGAGGTTAGTAGCAGAGTGCAAGTTATTGGTAAAAATGTTGAACAAGAGGGGGACCCAGGATAGTGCCTTGGGGAACTCTGATTTTGATGGGCAGAGAAGGAGAGAAAGCGGTTTGCCAGCATATAGATTGAAGTCGGTTTGATGAGTAACTGGAGAACCAGGATATGGAGAGGGGGAGAGGTGAAGGTCTAAAAGTTTAGTTAACAGTTTAGAGTGGGAGACTGTATCGAAGGCTTTAGAAAGATTGAGAAATAGACTGGAGAGAAGAAGGCTGTTATCAAGGGGGTCTGCCACTGTTTGAGTGAAAGAGAGAAGTGCAGTAGAGGTGCTGTGGTGGGGTCTAAAACTGTGCTGAGAGGGAGTTAGGAGATTATTTTCAAGTAAGTATTTGAGTAGCTGTGAGTGAATGCATTTCTCAATATCTTGGACAGTGGGAAACTATAGCTATGGGACGATAGTTGGAGGAGTCAGTGGAGTTACCTCCCTTGTGGAGTGGAATTGTGTAAAAGGATTTCCATATGTTGGGGATGACAGCCTCTGTAATAGAGCAATTTATAAGGATAGAAATAGGGTGGGCAATAGAGCTGGCAGCAGTTTTAAGAGAGTGGGGGGGTAGATTGTCAACAGAGAGAGAGCAGGGTTTGAGTTTGTTCAAAAGGGATTTGATGAAGGAAGTCGGTACAGGATGAGAGGAGAAAGTATTAGAGGAAGTTGGACAGTGAGGTAGGGGTCAAGAAGAGGGGGTGGGACAGTGTTGTGTTCGTTTTTGAACTGTGTCTAATAAACACTGATTTAATATAGTAGCAGTTTCTGTGGGGGTATAGTGAGGGAAAGGGTTGGGGGTATGAGGGGTACTGGGGTGGAGAGTGTGCTTGATAGTGGACCAAAGCTTTTTTGGGTTTGTGTGTGGGCTGCAGTGTTTGGAAGCAATGAATGATTTGTTTGTCTTTGAATGATAAGTTTTTTTACAAGTGTTTCTAAGTTCTTTGTTAGATTGGAACAGGGTTGTACTTTTAGTTTTTATCCAGTTTTTCCAAGCAATATCCCCCTGCTGCATGGTAGTGCATGTTTGCTTAGAGAGCCAAGGAGCAGAGTTTGGATTTCACCAGTACTATTCTAGAGGAAGCCATGCTGGTCAGAATATCTAGGAATATCTTGTTGAGTGGAATGACTGCATCATTAAGAGGCAGGCTAGAAAGGAAGGTCCAGTTAATTTTGGCCAGAGTGGAGTTGAATTTATCTGGGTCAGATTGGGTCAGGTTGCATTGTTCTTTGTAGAGGTACTGCTTAGGTGTTGGTTGAGTGTATCTATGGATATAGGTGGGGGAATGGTCACTCAGAGTTGGGAAGTAAACCAGGATTGTGATAAGCACAAGAATTAGAAATAAGGATCCAGTCAAGGATAGATCCAGAAGTGGAGTTAGTATTAGTTCTGGTACGGGAAGATATTAGTTACTGGAAGCCATATAGATTAATGGTGTGGGTAGAGGAAGTGGAAGAGGTAGAGGACCAATCAGTAGTAACGTCACCGAGTATAATGGATGGGTGAGCCATGATAGGAAGTGTTCTAGAACAAGGTTGTTGTTGACTGGGGGGATATAGATGGATATGATGGCAATTTTTTTATGGGGGTTGAGGTGGCAGTTGACATTAGTATTTCTGCAGAGGCAAAGGTAGGTATGCAGGTATTGAACAGAGAGATATTAACAGATTATATATACACACACATACATATACTTGTCCCACACCTCACATCTCCATAGATAAAGTGTTAAAGGCTCTATCCAAGGCAAAGAACACAGCTTCCATGTTGCCTGATAGTGTCCCAGGCTGTATTCTGCAGCATCTCCAGCAAGAACTAGCTTCTCCATTGAGCACCCTATTCAACCACAGCCTAAGTACAGGCTTCATTCCAGCAAGGTGGAGAACTGTCTTTGTCATCCCCTTGCACAAAGGTGGTGCCACTATTGACCCTGTAAACTATCGCTCCATTAGCTTGACAAGTCTGATATGAAATGACATGGAGTATATTATTATGGAACTCATAAACAAGGACATAGGCAATCTCCAAGCACTTGACCCACCCAGTTCGGATTCATCAAAGGCATATCTTGCCTGTTGAACCTAGTTGACTTCTTTAAGACAAAGCCCTGGTTGAGGGAAAGTCAGTTTGTGCAGCTTACCTTGACTTGGCCAAGGCCTTTGACACAATCCCCCACTCAGGCATCATTGAAAACCTAACACCACTTGGTGTAAATCCCTATCTCATCAGCTGGGTGGTCAGCTGGCTCACTGTTTGGCATCTACTTCTCAGAAGTCCAGGTGGAGACAAAAGGCCTGTAGCTGACCAAGTCTTCGGATGACTAAAAGTTGGGTGCTGTCATTGATTCTCTAAATGATGTTAACCTACTACAAAAGGGTCTCACAGCAACAAATAACTGGTGCCAAAGTCATGGCCTTAAGTTAAATGCAAAAAAACCTATATTATCATACCCTTTGGAAAAACAAGGCCCATACTGATTACCACATCAAAGGTAACCCCCTAAGCACACAACCTGTGGTGAGAGACCTGAGTACTCGGGTTGACAACAATCTCACAATTCGACTGTCATTTAGCAGCAGTAGTCAGAAAAGCCTTTTACTTGGTTCATGTCATAAGTAAAGGGATTGCATCCAGAAAAAAAGAGAAGTTATTACCTCTCTGTACTCCCCCCATTAGGCCAATAAAAAAGTCTTTTGGCTCTTCCCAGTTAGGAGTTGCCACTGCGGAACTCTGGTCTGCTAATGATTGGCAGTGGATTTTTATGGTTCCAAGTTTCCAGACCGATGCCCAACC
>NC_056730.1:1153416695-1153434691 GCF_019279795.1 Protopterus annectens
ATCTGATATAGACCCAGGTAATCTGTGTCTCGCCTATAAGGCAATATCGGGCCCTGACCTACTAGAGATGCTCCATATCTGTAAGTCTAACTCCTCACTCATTTCCCTCTCGAAAGGTCTAAATCTAATATGCAACATCAACAAAACCTGCTGGAGAGACAGGTTTGTCTCCCAGAGGCTGCCACATCTCTGGAATAGACTTCCCATACATGTCAAACAGACAACCCTGATGACCTTCTTCAAGTGCAACCTTCATGAGTGGACGGGAAACTACACATTTGTCACAGGATTTCCACCTGTGTCCCTCAGTGACAGGGGTGACAGCTGCTGACTGAGGTTTCTTTTTGCTGATAAACTCTTTCCTAGGCTTGTAAGGGCCCCAGAGCCATTAACCTAGTAATCTGCTATGATTCTACGACATATATATATATATATATATATATATATATATATACATATATATATATAGATATATACATATATATATATCCAAAAAACTTCGTAAAAATCAGAATTATCCAATAGCAATGTCGATAAAACACACTGAGAGCCAGTAATTAGCGCTTTCATCCAATTTAATATGTTGGACTTCTTCAGAATAACATACAATTACAATACAATCCTGTATATATAACCAAAGTAATGGTGAAATGACAAGTCATACTGTAGACCAATTAGGAAATATAACTCATGAATTATGTAATAAGAATCCTGTTGAAGCAAGACATTCCACTAACTGAATTATGTATAATGTATTTAGAACCCTGTTCAAAAGTAAACAAAGCCTACCACTAGTAAATGTGTAGTTAGTTGTGCCATTTCAAAAAACATTTAATGTTTAAACTTTCATTTAGTCCAGGTGGGGCATTAGCATTTAACCTTAGTTGCCATCTTAATTCTTTAACCTCCAATAAAGTATTTCTATCCCCAAAAACATATGAACATAATCAAGCACAATGAATTTAAATCCTGTAGACAAAGGACATATATGACTGTGTTTAGCTAGGGCATTACTAAATTCACATTTTCTTATAGCCGCACAATGCTCCTTGATTCTTGTAGACAGCTTGCGTATTGTTTTACCAGTATAAAATGCTGAACACAATGTGCAGATAGCTGCATAAACAACATTGTCTGAATTGCAGTCAAAATATGTAGTATAACGTATTTTAAAATTATTATGTTTAAAAGTATATGAGGCACCTGTAAGAATATTCTTACAGGCAACGCATTTTCCACAAGTAAACATCCCTTTATTACTATGAATGACAGGGGGTGTAACAATAAATTGAGTGTCTCTATTTTCAAATAGAGAACGTAAAGATTTAAATTTTTTTATGTGTAAAAACAGGACCTAGCCCTAATTTGTTGTCAACCTCCTGGCTGGAGGTAAGAATATCCCAGTTATTATAAAACACTTTCTTAATAGCTATAGAGTCCCTGCAAATAGGAACTGGGAAACTAGTGAATCTATCTATAGAGTTATGTGTAGAAAGAGAGTGTCCTGAATTATGTATTTGAGAAACGTACTGATAGGTGCAGGACAAGGGAGTAGTCCGTGATTCAAACATAGTATTGGTTATATCATTTATAGTGTTACTACACTCATTGGTCACAAGGGGAGTAGTCTGTATTTCATTCATACTATTGGTTGTATTTTTCTTCGGAGAGAAGCCTTTTAAAACAATAGGAGGATAATTACTGTGCCTTAAAAAGACTACATCTTTAACAATAGAATTCAGTAAATCAGTAGGGTAACCTCTCTCTATAAGAAAGGAACTAAAAACATCACATTCTATGTATCATATGTAAATATATATATATGTAAATATATATATATATATATATATATATATATATATATATATATATATATATATATCTATATATGGATCTAGGACTTTTGAACGAAAGTTCATAAGCACGAATCCATTACCACCGAACACACTTTAACTTAAGCACTTTCATAGAAAAAGTGCTTTAATTAAAGTATGTTAAAAAAACACACAAAATCTATTTGAATGCAGGGGGGCAAGCCCCCCTGCACCCCCCACATGCCCCCTACTGTAATATTCTCACTCCGAGGTTGCACTACAGTGGGGAAAAGTGAATTTTCCCTTACAGCACCATAGTATGACCAGAACAACAAGCATATTTACGCAAAAGTACTGCTTCGGTGAATAGCACTTTCGCACAAATATGCTCACCAAGTTGGGATTCGGTGAAAGATGCAATCAAGCATCTGTTACGGATCCCATATATATATATATATATATATATATATATATATATATATATATATATAGATATGTATATATATATATATATATGTATATATATATATATATATATATATATATGTGTGTGTGTGTGTGTGTGTGTGTGTGTGTGTGTGTGTGTGTGTGTGTGTATAAATACATATATATATATATATATATATATATATATATATATATATGTGTGTGTGTATGCATCTTTACTCCCCAGACATTATAATCCCTACAGAAACCTGGTTAAAACCCAATATTATCAACATGAAATTGTCCACCTAGGATGCAACACTCATAGATGTGACAGAAAAAACAAACATGGAGGAGGTGTAGCCCTGCTATATAAGCAAAACACAAAAGTAAAATTTATTGCACCAACTGGGCCTGATTTCAATAGCATTTAAATACTATTGACCAAACTAGAAAGAAACCCAAACAAACATTTAACCATAGTAGGTACCTATATTCCACCTGGCAATAATTCCAGTCTAATTGAGGACCTTCTACACCAGATATCAATAACTTTGCAACAAGAAACAATAATAATGGATGACTTTAACACCAACTGGAATTTCTGCAACTCTTACAACCCCTCTAGCTGTATCAACCTAAATGGCTTCATCCAAGTCATTCAAATCGCAGCAAGAGTAGACAAAGTAACCAATAGAGACTCCATTTTAAATTGGATGCTAACCGGTAAACTCAATCAGGATGCCTTCCCAATGCCATTAGTGATCATCTCCCAACATACTTAATTAGATATCATCTCCACATGAACTCCACCTTCACAGAAATACTATGTATTGCAATATTTACAAAAAAAAAAAAAAAAAAAAACCTTCAGTGCCCAAAACTTTAACATCATCTTACATAACTGCAGCCGGTCTCCTTTCAAAACCCTACACCTGGGTTCTGCAGAAATATTCCTTGCACCATGTAGAACTACTAAAGTAAAATCTAATTTCACCACCTGGCTAGTAAAAGAAACCAAATTCCTACTTAAGCAAAGAGACAAAGCCTAGACATCCTATCATACCAACAAAACTCTGTCCAACCCATAACATTACAGACAATTGAGTAATAAAGCCAAAGCTCAAGTCAAAACAGACAAAAAGCATTACTATACCAATATGCAACAAAAACATATATACAACAAATGTATATATTTTAATAGTGGAAACTGGAATACAGGAGGTTAACTTCAGTCCTGCAAACTTTAGAAAATTATTTGAAATTAAATTACTTTATAGGGTAGACCATAAAAGTGTCTCTCACTCAGGTTTCAATGCAGCTAGAGACATAACGTCTGTACAAGGACATTTTATGTGTTATTTTCAGGGTTAATTAATTGCGACTCTGAAAGCATGAAATAATGCAATTGTTTTATGACTTCCAGCATCTGCAAAAGATCTGATCAAAAGTCCTTGTATGAGTATTTTTACAGGTAGATGCTAAATACTGCCAGCTTCCAGCAGTGGGGGTTTTACCTGGGAACCAGAAGTCAGTTGACAAGAAGCGATATCATTCTGCAAGCTATTCCAGCAGTAATATTTTAGATATTATTTTGATAAGTCTCTGAGTGAGACAGAGCATTCTGCATTCTGTCTTGGACCTGAAAACAAGAAGAACCATTCACCACGTTTCCCTTGCTTTAATGAAGTAAGTCTCTAGGGAATAGTATAATTATTTTAGATTCAGTCAGGAATATAGTAAAGCTTAGTTTAGATGTTTTTCTTTGTTTGTGTGAGCCTGTACTGCAATGTTATTTTAAATATTTCCTGTGGTTTTGAACACTGATGTCACTGTGAATATATATGTAGCATTTTTTGTTCTTCTATTCTTTATTATAAAATATATTTAAACCTTTCATTGTGGCTGATCTGTGTAGAGATATTTAAGTTTTGAAAATACTTGCATATTTATTTGGTGACACTGTGTGGGCCACTCCTAATAGCCTTGCTCTAGGTCAAACTACCATTTGTATTAATGTTAATCTTTTTCTTCTTCTTCTTCAGGCTTTTCCCAGTTAGGGGTCACCACAGTGGATCCCCTGTTGGGTCATGATTGGCAGTGGAGTTTTACAGTGTCGAGTTGCCAGCCCAGTGCCCAACCTTCAACAGAAGGCACACACACGCACACACACTCATGCCTAGGGCCAATTTAGAGTGTCCAATCCCCCTACAGTATGTTGTGAGATGTGGGAGGAAGCTAGAGCACCCAGATGAAACCCACGCGACCACAGGAAGGACATGCAGACTCCGCACATAAGGCACCCCAGCCGAGAATCGAACTAGAGAACCTATTACTGTGAGGCAGCAACACTAACTGCTTCACCACTATGGCCGCCCTGTATTAATGTTAATATCACTCAGTATATTGGGTACCCTTGGAAGAGCCTTAAGGTAGCTGACAGGAGTGACTGGTGGCAGTGAAAACTACCTTATAGTCTGGGCAGAAGGAGACATAGCTAGTAAACCTGTGCTAGTCTTTCCCAGGTGTGTGTGTGAAAATCAAACCTCAAAGTGTGTGTGTGTGTGTCAGCAACTTGGGCAGGGACCTGAAGCACTGGTTGGACATAGAGGTTGCTGGATGTCTCGACTTGGTCACTCAGCTGAGATCTCAAATCTCTAGCTGTGCCAGTGGGGAGTCATTCTGGGGATCTGGAGGAAGATGGAGAAACCAGCCCTGGACTGACTGTGGAGTCTGTGTGCTGTTAAGTGAATCTGCACTTGATGCATAGAGCTGCATCTGGAAATACTATGTATGTATAGATAACCGTTGCAAAAAAGAGTAAAATCCCATGAGTGGAGGAACTCCCTGGTCAGCCTCAGTAAGAAGCTGAGATCTCTCATAAAATCCTCCAAAGCTAGTTTCAAAAACAAAATTTCCACTGATTCTAAAGACCACCACAAAGCATTCTATAGCTATGCCAAGAATCTCAATGGCAACACTCAGATATGCTCTGAGTTACAGCACAATGGCACTAAATCTACAGAACCAACTGATATTGCCAACATCCAGGCAGATAGGTTCAGTGCTAACATTACCCCCTTCTCACCCCCAAAAGGGCCCATCTCTATACTGGAAGAATGCAAAGTTCCTGTAATTCTGGCTGCACAGGTAAAAACCACACTCTCCAAAGCCAAGAACACAGCATCTATGGACCTGACAACATCCCAGGCTGCATTCTACATGAACTGCAGAATGAAATGGCACCCCACCTAAGCACCATGTTCAATCATAGCCTCACCTCAGGCTTTGTGCCCACTAAATGGTGCACAGCGATGGTTATACCACTCCGCAAAGGGGGAGCCACCACAGACCCTGGGAACTACCGCCCCATTAGCTTTAATGAGCTTGGTCTGCAAGGCCATGAAAAGTATCATCATGGATCTTATAAACAAAGACATTAGTAATCTCCAAACTCTGGACCCCACCCAGTTTGGGTTTATAAAAGGCAGATTATGTCTCCTAAACCTGATAGACTTCTTTGAAGCAGTCACCAAATCCGTAGACAAGGGTAAGATGGTTCACACAGCCTATCTAGATCTCGGCAAGGCTTTTGAAACCATCCCCCACTCTGGAATTATAGATAAACTCACTAAACTAGGTATAAATCCCTGTGTCACAAGATGGGTTGCCAACTGGCTCACTGGCAACCCACACTGTGAAAGTAGCAGACTCCAAATCCGACTTCAGACCAGTGACAAGTGGAGTACCACAGGGTTCAGTCATAGGTCCTCTCCTATCTGGTATCTACTTTTCTGAAGTACAGGCTAACACAGAAGGTCTTTAGCTAATGAAGTTATACCAAGAACCCCTCTCTGATATCCATCTTTCACACATAAATTTTTTTCACTCCCACCAGTGATATATATCATTGTACTAAGTTCACTGACTACTATCATATGGTTTGAAAGTATGTATACTTTACCAAACTCTATTACTTTTTGTTACTGAAAGTTTATTACTGAACATTCCATATGCATCTATTTCCAACTCTGTACTCTACTTTTTGTACTAGTGCTTGTTATTATAATTGTATAACTATTTTTGTTGCTATGTTTGTTTAACTGTGAAGCTTTTCTCTCCAGGCCTCCACTGAAAATGGACTTCTAACCCAGTGGACTCTCCCAGTCAACAAATGTCAATCAATCAATAAATAAATAATACACTGAATCAGAGCTTTGAAAGCAAAACAAAGCAATTGCTTCAGTCGGGGCTCAAAGTAGTTGTCACCTCTTTTGACAACTTTACATAAGCAGCAAAGTTTTGAAATGCAAAACGTTAAGTATTGTTTTCTGTTCAGTTCACCTTTTTAAATGTTAAAAAATATTCTGAGCTGTGAGCAGCTTACTATGCGAGTTACTAATCAGTAAGCCATTTGAAATGTGACAGAGCTCTTTTATGTACAAACCTACAAGTGGAGACAGATACCTATCAGGCAAAGATGATTCTGAAAGGACTGAATACCACCCCCACACCTATTGTCTTGAAGTGTTTAAATGCAAATAATGTGGAGCATGATAATAGTGAAGGTACACATATTCATGAAGTGACCACAGAAAGCCAAAGGTGGAATGTCGAGAAAATTAGCAAGTAAACAGGAATATTTGTATTCCTTTCTTATAGAAAAGTGTCTGTATATTACTTAGAAGTTCCACCAAGGAAAAGGAAAGGGCAGAAATGGTGAGAGGTTTTGTGAAAAAGTGTTTGTGTCAGAGTGTGATGAATGAATGTATATATTTGAATGTGAATATATATATTTTTTACATATACACACATATTATACATACATATACACATACTGTACCACTACGGGAACTAGTTTTATATATATATATATATATATATATATATATATATATATATATATATATTGCCTTTTTTCTTATAAAATGAGTATATCATGTAAGATTTTAAATAGGTGTCCTATGTGAACTTTATATTGTACATAGTATGTATTTTATATGAATATTTTTTGTTACAATTCTGTTCTCTGTAGAGCTTTTCTCCCTGGGCCTCTGCTGATAATGGGCTAATTTTAAGCACTGTCAGACTCTCCCAATAAACAAATGGAAATTAATAAACAACTAGGTGCATTATTTATGCACTCACATATCTATCTATCTATCTATCTATCTATCTATCTATCTATCTATCTATCTATCTATCTATATCTGTATTATATTTCTCACGCTATGACATATCGCCCGAATAGCATTATTTTCCAAATTTCATTAATTCATTTTTATGCTTTGTGCTACCAATAGGGAATTCAAAGTTTTTCTATCTATATACCAAGCTTGCACAAATCAAACTAAGGTATGTAAAATCTTTTAGACTGTATATATGCCACTGTATAGAAATTTTCTGTCATTCGTGGATTGTGTTGTCATATAAAGACATGAAGCTCTGATTGCATATATGCCTCTATACAGAAATTTTTTGCCATTTGCTGTATTTGTACCATTATGTAATGGAGCTTTTCTCTCCGGGCTTCCACTGTAAATAGACCTTGTTCCAGTCGAAGTTTCACGGTAAGCAAATGTAAAATAAAATAAAGAATAAATAAATAAAAAATAATATATATATATATATATATATATATATATATATATATATATATATATATATATATATCTATATGGGTTCATGTTAATAGATCGACATGTCATTATGTCGACAGTTACTGCATCTACACAAAATAATTGACAATTGAAACCGTCGACAACTGGAATCACACTTTAACTTTACCGACAACACGACAGCACATTTACATGAAATGCTATTGGCAGTACTAACATGGGTCAAGATGGGGCGTGATTTGTCGTCTACATTACTGGTGTTTCACCCCATCTTGACCCATGTTAGTACTCGGCCCAAGGTAGCATTCCATTTAAAAGTGCTGTCGGGTTGTCGGTAAAGTTAAAGTGTGTGATTCCAGTTGTCGACGGTTTCAATGTCGATTATTCTCAGATGCAGTAACTGTCGATATAATGACATGTCGATCTATTGACATGAACCCATATATATATATATATATATATATATATATATATATATATATATATATCACATATTGCACACACTGATCCCACAGAGATAGCAAACCTGCTAGTGGACAGATTTTGCAAAAATGTCTCTCCTTTATCCCCATGAAACACATCACAAACCTTGCACTCAATTCCCCACCAGCCTATATATCCAAAGAGCACATCATTAAAGCCTTGCCTAAAGTAAAAAAAAACAGCCTTTATGGGAACAGACAGCATCCCAGGCTGTCTTCTGAACAAACTAAAACATGAACTAGCATCACCCCTAATTACCTTGCTCAAGCTTAGCCTAACCACAGGCTTTGTTCCTGCAGAATGGAGAGCAGCGACATTTTTTCCCCTCCATAAAGGAAGCTTAGCAACAGTCCCCAGGAATTATAGACCCATAAATCTGACTAGACTCATCTGTAAGGCCATGGAATGATTCATCATGGACCTCATAAATAAAAACATAGGTGATCTCCAAACCCTGGATCCGACTAAATTCGGCTTTATCAAGGGCAAATCTTGCCTGTTATACCTGGTGGATTTCATTGAAAATGTAACTAGGGTCACTGAAAAGGGCAAATCTGTGCACACATTATACCTTGACTTGGCAAGGGCCTTTGACACAATCCCACACTCAGGCATTATCAATAAACTTAGCAAATTTAATATAAACACCTTTGTTGTAAGATGGAGTGCCAGCTGGCTCAAACACCAGTCACACACTATCAAAGCAGGTCACTCCACATCTATCAGCAGACCTATCACCAGGAAGGTGCCACAAAGGTCAGTGCTGGCACTACTACTTGGTATATACTTCTCAGAAGTTCAGGCCAAACCTAAGGGGCTGTGGCTAACCAAGTTTGTGGGCGATTGCAATCTGGGTGCAATTACTGAATCTCCAAATGATGTCAGTGTACTTCAGGAGAGTGTTACGCAGACCAGTGACTGATGTCTCAGTTATGGTCTCAGATTGAATGCAAGCAAATGCATCATCATTCCCTTCGGTAAAAACAATGTTCCTTCACACTGTCAAATTAACATACCCTTTGTACCAATGAAGTGGTAAGGGATCTTTAATCACAAGTAGACTGCAACCTTAACTTTGACCACCATGTGTCTACTGTAGTGAGGAAGGCTTTCTATGTAGCGCACTTGATTAGCAAAGGCTTTGCCTCTAGAGCAAAGGAAGTTATAACCCCCCTATACTAGTCACTAATCAGGCCCACAATTGAGTATAATGTCCCTTTTGGCATGTACTGTACAAAGCACCTGCAGCAGTTGGAGAGACCTCAGAGGTTTCTAAAAAAGAAGATCAAGGAACTCCAGCACTTTCCTTACACAGGCCAGCTAAAGTCACTATACCGTATCATAGTATCATATAGACTCCTTAGGGGAGAGTTGTGCCTGGCTTACAGAGCAGTCTCTGACTCAAACCTAATGAATTTGCTGCACATCTGTAAATCAAACTGGACTAGGACTACAAATTCCAGGGACCTAAATAAAGCCTGCAACATGAATAGGATGTGATGGAGGGCAGATTCATCTCCCAGTGACTGCTATATCTTTGTAATAGGCTATCAATTCATGTGAAGCAGAGCACATCTACGACACTGAGTGGATGGGGCACCATAAATTCTTACCGGGGATAGCACCTACAATCCTCCTGGACACGGACAGCCATTGATAAATACAATCCTAGAACTGACTAGTGTATCTCTGGCATTACATTGGGATGGAATGGCTAGGCTTGAGATGACGTTTCGTTTGATAGCCTAGTAACCTCCTAAGATACTATGATCCTAATATCTATATATATATATATATATATATATATATATATATATATATATATATATATATATATATAGACAGATAGATATACATATATATGTGTGCGTCATCAGAGCATAGGATCATAGGAGGTTACTATGCCAATGGGCCTGGGGCCATTACAAGCCTAGGCAAGTTCAACCCTTGTACTCAAGAGTGTCTGTTTTAAGCAGACACAGAATCAGCACCTATTTCCCCTGTCCAAGAGGGACATTGGTGAAACCCCCTTTGAGGAATTTCCAGTTACCTATCCAATCCTCCAAATAATGTTTCAATAGGCTCAATGAGGGGCTTTGTTTAACATGGATCGGCAGTTTGTTTCAAAGACAGATACCAAGTTTTACAGGCATGATCTCCCTTTGATAGAACCAAACTGGTTAGGTTCAAGCATTTAGAGATTTCCTTTTAAGATGACCTTTTTTAAATTTTAGTGAACATTCTGTGCTGTGAGCAGCTTCCCGAAGGATTACTGAAGAGTAAGCCATTTGAAATGTGACAGAGCTCCTTTATGTACAAACCTTCAAGTGGAGACAGATAACTATCAGGCAAAAGATGACTCTGAAAGGACTGAACACCACCCCCACACCTATTGTGTTGAAGTTTTTACATGCAAATAATGTGGAGCACTCTAATACTGAAGGTACACATATTTATGAAGTGACCACAGAAAGCCAAAGGTGGAATATTGAGAAATGTATCAAGTAAAAATGAACATTTTTATTCATGACTTGTTAATAGAAAAGTGTCTGTATATCTCGCTACATTTCAAATGAGGATAAAGACATTTTCATTTTAGTTTACATTTGTTAACCGGGAAAGTCCGACCAGACACATGTCCTTTTTCAGCGAAGGTCTTGGGAGAAAAGCTCCATATAAAACATACATAGTTAACAAAGATTTGAGTACACTATTTATAACATACATAGTTGTAGGCAGTAGTAAATATACAATTTTTCGCATACAGGCATAGTTAACAATGATTTGATATCCTTTTGTATTCAAAGAATCATCAATAGAAATGTACAGGTATGAGAAGTTTACCAACATTATATTACTTTTCAATTAGTATTTCTTAGTCATCAGAGTGAGAAGACCTTAGTTTTAAAAAGTAGTGATACTGAGATTTAGTCAGCATAGAAGCAGCAGTTAAAATCATTAGGCATAGGTAGCTTAATCAGGCGCAGTGCATGGACATAGCCATTTTTTGGATAACTGAGTTTTTAGTAATAATCTAAACTGTGCTGAGGTTGTGGTGGATGTTACGTCGGGAGGTAGTGCATTCCAAATTTTAGCTATATAATTGCAGAAGAGGGATTCACCAGCCTGATAATTGGCCGTGGTGATTTTTTCAGGATTTTGTTACTGGAGCGTAGAGTTCTGGTACTAGAGTATGGCTGTAGCAGGGCAGGTGTGTTTTCGTTATGATAGAGTACTTTCTGGGCCATGGCTAGCTGGCTCTATAGCAGGAGTTGAGGAAGCTCTAACCAGTTGAGCTGCTTGAGTGCTGTACAGTGATGCCACCTAAAGTTTGAGTTGGTGACAAATCGAGCAATTTTGTTATAGCATGTCTCTAGTTTTCCTAGGTCAGATTTTCTTAAACTGGTAAATATGGGTGCAGCGCAGAGCAGAGTTGAGATCAAATGGTTTTGAGCTATAGTGGTTTTTGTGTTTTTTGAGAGGTAGAATTTTTTCCTATACAGTGTACCTAGTGTTTTGTGTACTTTTTATGGTTTGAGAAATGCGGATGTCAAATCTCAAGTCATTATCTATTTCAACCCCCAGTAGCTTAGTGTGATCAGTGGGTGTAAAGATGGTGTTGTTTGTTGATATAATATTAAAAGAGAGGAAGGACACAGTACTTTTAGTGGGGTGAAACAGCATACGTTTGGCTTTATTAGGGTTCAAGATAAGGTGGGAGTTTGTTAGCCATGTTTCTACTGATAGAAAGGACTCTTGCATAAGTGATTGTAGTTCTTGTATGGTAGGGGCAGCACATATTACTGTGGAGTTGTTAGAATACTGAATAACAGAGGCATATGGAGCTAAGCTCTGGAGGTTGTTTGTGAATAATGAGAAAACTAGGGAACCTAGTATTGAGTCTTGGGGAACACCTAGGACCACAGGAAGAAGGGGTGATAGGTTTCCTTGCCAGAGTACTGCTTGCTACCGTCCAGTCACATAGCCTTGGAACCAAGCAAGAGTAGACTGACAAAATTTTAATTCTGAAAGGGTGGTTAGGAGTTTGTTGTGTGAAACCATTATCAAATGCTTTAGATCGGTATAAGAATATAGAGGATACATATTTGTGACTGTTTCTATGATGATTTATTGTGTTGGTGAAAGATAATAAGGCAGTAGTAGTAGTAGTACTGTGGTATGGGCGGAAACCATGCTGTGTGTGGGATAGTAGATTGTTTGATTGTATGTGTTTGATGATTTGTGTGTGTACAAGTCTTTCAAGTATTTTAGACAGAGAGGATAAGACAGCAATTGGACAGTAGCTAGCTAGTTCTGTAGAGTTACTTCCTTTGTGAAGTAGAATTATGTGGGAAGTCTTCCAAATGGTTGGAGCTTGGTGTTCTAATATGGATCTGCTTAAAAGTATTGAAACTGAGTAGGCAAATGCTTTGGCTGCTAGTTTTAGAAAGTCAGCTGGTAGATTCTCTACAGCTAAGGTAGTGGGCTTTAACCTCTTAAGCAATGTTTTTATTGTTACAGTTGAAACGGGTTGAAGGGAGGAGTTATTGTCTTTTCTTAGACTAGGAGTAGCTGGAGTTGGGGAGGGTGATTGTTTGCTAGAGAGGACTAATATGGTTTCTGTAAATTACTTAATGAATTGGGTAGCAACATTTTCGTCATTATTAGGAGTAGTAGGTTGGGGAGTGCTAGTTTTTTCTGGTTGAAGCAGATTGTTAATTGCTGACCAGAGTTTTTGAGGGTTATTTCGGTGCTATGTTTGAATATCAGTGTAGTAGTTTATTTTGTCTTCCTTAATTTGTTTCTTTGCTTTGTTTCTAAGTTTACAGTAACTTTGTTTATCAACATTTGATTTAGTTCTGCACCATTGATCCCAGGCGTTGTCATTAGTAATGATCTACTTTCTTTTTTTAGCCATGGAGCATTGTTGGATTTTAATGTTATGGTCCTGGTAGGAGCTTGTATGTGGGGATCTGTACAAGCTGGTTGAAGCCATACAGATAAATGTGATTAGTGTGATTTTGAGAACCACATGATGCCAAGTCAATGTTAAAATCACCCATAATAATTGTTTCTTGAAGCAAAGATATTTCAGATCAGCTTAATATTTTTTCTACTGTATGGGTATTGTCACTGGATGGAATGTAAATTCCAATGAAGTATATGTGTTTATTCGCGTTCAGGGTAAGCTTAGTAAGTAATACTTCCGCATTATTGAAAGTTGCAATGTTTTGATTTGAGGATTCTAGGGTTAGGTGATTTTTATATAGAAAGGCAATACTACCACCCATTTTGCCTACTTTGTCTAGGTGTAGGATATTATACCCTGGAGGGAGAACCTCATTATTGGGTATGCTAGGTTTAAGCCATATTTGAAATTGTGACAGATGTGAAATTTGGTCTGTCTGCCTGCGTCAGAGTGTGAAAAATGACATAGCATGCATTCCTGCAAGGTAATGTGTGTTAGGTCTTCACTGGAATATCACAGTCTAAATATGTGGTATTCTTATATATTTATTAAGCTAAGAAATTGGGTAAGTGTTTATTTTGTTCCATGACAGTGTATGGTAAAGTATAGAAATGACAAAAGGGGCCACAAGCCTATCCATTTGCACTCTTTCCTTGTCAAAGAAATACAACTCTGATTCTGTAAGAGTTGATTTTTGCTATTGATACTCTTGTTGAAGTTGAATCTAAGCCTGGCGTACAAGGCATCCATGAATCTGTTTTTCATGGTCTGTCTGCAGATCCACAAACCAAACAGTTAAAATTATCTACGGTATGCACTTTAACCTTTCATGCAACAGCAATAAGACAAGATGAAAGGACAGCTGTATGTTTCAGACATGACCCTTTCCATGGCAGATGTTTGGTCAGGGTGTAGCACAAGAAGTGGGGTGTACATCATGGACACTGAGTTGCCGAAAACTGGTCAATGCTAATTAAAGCACTGCAGCGGTCTGTGGGTACGGTAAGTACACTCCTGTACAGCACTGAAGGGTGGGATCTTGGCTGCCATCATTAAGTGCTGTATGAGGCAGGAGCTGGGGTGTACACATCATGTAGGGGATACACAGAATTCAGCCGACTGTTTAGTGATCAAGGTTAGTACAGTTCCTGTATTTACACTGAGATAAAGACATTGGTAAACAGGGTATGAGTGCAAACTGAAGTTTATCAACAATCACTCTGCAGTCGAGGCAAATAGCAAGCAAGCAATGTAGAGTGAACAATTACAATTATTTTGGTTACAAACATTGATTGAGCATCGAACCAAACTTGGCAGACGAAACATAATACATGACAATACACAACATGAACAATAACCATCAAGGTGCATTATTGTCAAATGTGGCCTAACATTTATGAAAGCAGTAACACGTTGTAGGACAATAAGTAATACACAATACCATATCTGCAATGAACCACAGTAGTAATTGGAATTATTGCTGGATTTTCAATTCATTGCACAAACAATGAATATTGAATCAGACAGTAACCAATAAAGTCTCTGAACTCATGTACAACAACATCAGCAGTTGTGTATCATCTCTCTCTGCAAGCTAAGAGCTAGCTGAGATATTTTCTGAAGGTCATAATCACCAGGAAGTTTATTTATTTATTTCAGTTTGATTACCAGGGAGGTCCACTGGGCTTGGGGGCCTGTTATCAGTGGAGACCCGGGGAGAAAAGCTCCAACAGGAAATACAAGAGTTTAATAACATGAAAATTCAGAGACAGTTTGTATAACATATAGCAGGTAGCAAACAAAGATAATAAAAACTAGCAATTTCTAATTTTGTTCAGGAGGAAAATAGGCTTATATCAAAATTCCACTATTTAGTTGCCTATGCTTAGTCCATTTAAAAGAGGTTAGGAAGGAGAAGAGGTTAGCCTGGAGAGAAAGGAGAAGATAGCTTGAGAGGTAAGGGCTGAAGAGTGCAGTTGCAATGCCTGTTTAGATAGAGGTAGGAATGAAGTTGGGTTTTGAAGTTATTAAGTTTGGTACATGTCCTTAGTGTGGAAGGCAGGGCATTCAATATTTTAGCTAGGGTAAAGGATAAGAGAAGCTGACCTGCTGGGCGCTTTGGTTTTTGTACAGTGATCAGGTTTTGTTGAGAAGATCTAAGTGATCTAAGGGGGGTATAAGGTTGAAGAATATTAGAAAGAGCAGGGCAGTTAGTAGGATAGAACAATAATTTGTAGGCTGTGATGATTTGGAGGAAGTCAAGTTGATTGGGGAGTTCTAGCCAGTTGAGAGAGTGAAGGGAGGTGCAGTGATGAGAAGAGGATTTGGCATTTGTGGCAAATCTAGAGATTTTATTGTAACACTGTTCCAATTTGGAGATAAGTGTTGATGATAAATTAGTGAGCAGGGGAGCTCCATACAGTAGGGAGGGAAGGAGGTAGGTAGAGGCAAGGGTTAGTCTGGTATGAGGAGAGAGGAAGTGGTTGTTTCTATACAGCAAACCTAGTTTTATGTGGTTTTTTTTTGATTTTTAGCTGGATATGAGTATTAAATTTTAATTGGTCATAAATTGTAGCACCGAGAAGTTTGGTGGAGGGAACAATCTCGATAGAGGAGTTGCTGAGGCTGGTAATTTGAAATGAGTTTTTATCTAGAGAAGATGATTTAGAGGTGGGAGAAAAGGAGGATCTTAGTTTTGTTTGCATTTAGAGAGAGATGATTTTGGAGCATCCAGTTTTCAGTGGTTAAGAAGGCACTTTGAGTTAGGGCTTGGAGCTCTGTTAGGTTAGGGGCACAGCAGATCAAAGTGGAGTCGTCAGCGTATTGCATAATTTTGGTGTTAGGAATGGCTTTGTGGAAGTCATTAATAAAGATGTTGAATAGTAATGGGCCTAGTACGGAACCTTGGGGTACTCCGGTAGGGGTAGGAAGGAAGGTTGAGGTGGCTTGGCCCCATTTCACGGCTTGGGACCTGTTTGAAAGGTAGCTGGAGAACCAGGAAAGGGTTTTCTGGCATAGGTTGAGATTAGAGAGGTAATTTAGAAGGTGGGTATGGGAAACAGTATCAAAAGCTTTGGATAAGTCTAGTAGAACAGAGGATACTATATTACCAGATTCACGTGCTGAATTAACAGAGTGCAAGAAGGAGACAAGGGCGGTGTTAGTACTGTGTCCGGGGCGGAAGCCGTGTTGGGTATGAGAGAGTAGTTGATGTTTGGTAAGGAATTGCAGGAGCTGACATGGGCGGTGTTAGTACTGTGTCTGGGGCGGAAGCCGTGTTGGGTATGAGAGAGTAGTTGATGTTTGGTAAGGAATGGCAGGAGCTGACGGTGGATACATTTTTCTGGGATTTTAGAGATAGGGGAGAGGATGGCTATAGGGCAGAAGTTTGAGACATTACAATTTTTACTGCCTTTCTGGAGAGGAAGAATGAAAGCGGTGCACCATAGTTTAGGTATGTAGGATTCGAGTAATGACCTATTAATTAGGATGCTGATAGGTAGAGCAATAGAGTCAGAAGCTATTTTTAGGAAGGAGGATGGAATGCTGTCAGGGGCATTGGAGCAGGGCTTTAGTTTATAGAGGAGTTTCTTTATTAGGTCAGTGGATACTGGTTTGAGTTCGAAAGAGGGGAGGGAAGAGATGGGGATGGAAGACTGAGCAGGGAGGGGAGGAAGGTTATTGTTTGTGAATGTCTTGGTTAACTCAGCGATGGAAGAGGTGAAGAAGGAATTGAATAGGGAGGCTATTTCAAGGTCAGATTTTCTGGTATCAGGACAGGGGTTGTTTTTTGAACCTGGTCTAAGGAGGGAATTAACAGAATTCCAGAATTGTGGGATTTCTAGTATGTTTTTCTTGTAGTTTGATGTAGTAAGACTTTTTATCTCTAATGACTTGTACCTATCAAATATTCTAGTCTTAAGTATACTTACATCCCCATGGTGGCCAAGTGGTTCCTTCTAGGTGAAAGTTTTCTATGGCTTAACAGTTTGCGGATATGTGGTTTCGATATTGTCATGTCAATGATTTGGGATTCGAGTAAGTGGTCTTTTGATATTTTGAAGTAGACCCATACACACACACACACACACGTGCACACACACACGTGCACACACACGCACACACACACACACACACACACACACACACACACACACACACACACACACACACACACACATGTATACACATATGCTTCTTGAAATTAAAAGTATGGAATATATACCATTCTTTTACTTCAGATTTAAATATTGCATTAAATAAAATGAATGAATATTTGAGGATAAAATGTTTAGTTAGGCAACTAATATTTATTCACTTGTTAAAATCTTGTTGAGATATGGTTTACTTTTTTACCTTTTGTGATTTATTGTATTGCAGAAAACACACAAACCATATTCACCCATTATGCTATTAATTAAATAAATATTGTTTTACTTTCTTATACATGAAGATTTGTTGTCTTTGTAGATGAATTTCTCATGTGACTGTGTATGTTTTTCTCTCCATGTTTCTTAAAATCTTTAGTTCTGCATCCCTGACCACTGAGCCACAGGCCTTCTTTAGCTACTTTCTTCACTGACTCCTGTACAGCAGAATCCCGTATGACCTCAATGTGGGGCTCCCTTCTTCAGTTAAGACCTGGTTTCCTTTTAGGTATGCGAGATGGAAGACATGTGCCTTCAT
>NC_056730.1:1153435191-1153440191 GCF_019279795.1 Protopterus annectens
AGAAAAAAGGGAAATAACTATCAGGCAAAAGATGACTCTAAAAGGACTGAATACCACCCCCCACACCTATTGTGTTATAGTTTTTAAATGCAAATAATGTGGAGCACTCTAATACTGAAGGTACACATATTCATGAAGTGACCACAGAAAGCCATAGGTGGAATATTGAGAAATGTAGCAAGTAAAAAGGAACATTTTTATTCATGACTTGTTTATAGAAAGTATCTGTATATCTCTCTACATTTCAAATGAGGTTAAAGAAATTGGTAATCTCCAAGAGAAGTACCTCGCGGGTGGTTCCGCGCAGTTTTGGGCAGGGAGTGGGCGTTGCTGATATGATTGGCAGGTGCCTGTGAATGCATCAAAGTAGCGTGTCACATACTCTCAGTGAAAGGCACAGTTATAGGCAGGGTTTGTACATGATCAGAGGAGCACAGACCACTATACCCATAATGTCCCAGAACCAGCAGTACTAGTGGACTTTCATAAGGCTTTAGTTCTGTTGACTGACAACATTTAGGTAAAGTGCTAGAACTAATGTTTTTCCAGTACAGCCATTTAGCCCCTATATGGCTCCCTTACGAGCAGAGGGCTGAGAGATGGTATACTGTCTCCTAACTTCTCACTTTGCAAAAACACCAGTTAGAGGTATTCCCCTTCCCCCTGTACTGTCTCAGCTGGCCACAGATCTGCTGAAACAGAATACCTAATAATTTGCTAAGTGTAAGAGCTTAGACTCTCTTTGATGAATGAACAACAGTCGTTATGTTTGCTGATGACTGTATGAAGTTGTACCAAAACACTCTTCAGCACATTTGAAAAGTAAATTAGTGCTACTGCTCATCCTGCGAGGTACTTCAGTTGGAGATTACCCTTTTTACTTCTGCTGTATTTATCAAGATTAAAGTGAAAAGAAATTGCTGTTATGCTGTACTGTGTGCGTTTATTTACAATCAAATGTGTATTACAGGTACACTGGCAATATCAACTTAAAGTGAGCGGACAAAACCCTCAATATATACCACTACGTTCATACACTGGCAAAATCAACTTAAAGTGAGCAAACAAAACCCTCCCTATACAAGTCAATCTGTCATCCTGATTTGCACGTTTCCTTACTTAAGCAGAACAAGTGCACGAACATACAGGAGTACCGGAAGTGATTGACGTGCGGTACCTAACTATTAATGACACTTTATGTTTATAGCCTTCTAACCAGCCAGTCTGATGTCACACATGCCGGGTTGCAGACTGATGTCAAAATGCACATACAGACACAAAGCACACTATTCCTGACATTAAGATCTTTACCTGCAGTGGATTGGTTTCCTGTTGCTAATCACCCCCGCACATATGTGAACATGTAAACTATACATTTCTTTATAAAAATTAAACTGACAAAAGTGCAACGATCATAGCAATTTTAAGCCCCTTACTGTAATACTGTGTTGCTGTTTTAACAACAGTCAAAAGTGGGACCAGCTGAACGCGGAAATAATAGGTTTAATCGCATTGTATTTGGTGTTTCAATATTTAAGTCACCTGGGTAAAAAACATAATAAACAAACTAAAACCTAGCAATCAGACAAAGGGTTTAGGGTCTGACTGTCCCACAGACATAGGCCTCAATCAAATGTTGGCAGCAGGAACACTTTTTAGGCATATCTCCAAGGAACAAATACATATTCATGCGCGCTTGGCCAGGAGGCGTGTTCGGGGTGGGTTTTGCTACTGCACATCCTGCGAGGTACTTCACTTGGAGATTACCAAGAAATTTTCATTTTATTTTAGTTTACATTTGTTAACCGGGAAAGTACGACCGGAAACAGGTCCTTTTTCAGTGAAGGCCTGGGGAGAAAAGCTCCATATAAAACATACATAGTTAACAAAGATTTGAGTACACTATTTATAACATACATAGTTGTAGACAGTAGTAAATACACAATTTTTCACATACAGGCATAGTTAACAATGATTTGATATCCTTTTGTATTCAAAGAATCATCAACAGAAATGTACAGGTATGAGAAGTTTATCAACATTATATTACTTTTCAATTAGTATTTCTTAGTCATCAGAGTGAGAAGACTTTAGTTTTAAAAAGTAGTGATACTGAGATTTAATCAGCATAAAAGCAATAGTTATAATCATTAGGAATAGGTAGCTTAATCAGGCGCAGTACATGGACATAGATATTTTTTGGATAAGTGAGTTTTTAGTAAAAAATTGAACTGTGCTGAGGTTGTGGTGGATGTTACGTTGGGAGGTAGTGCATTCCAAATTTTAGCTATATAGTTGGAGAAGAGGGATTCACCAGCCTGATAATTGGCCATGGTGATTTTTTCAGGATTTTGTTACTGGAGCATAGAGTTCTGGTACTGGAGTATGGCTGTAGCAGGCTGGGTGTGTTTTCTTTATGATAGAGTACTTTCTGGCCATGGCTAGCTGGCTCTATAGCAGGAGTTGAAGAAGCTCTAACCAGTTGAGCTGCTTGAGTGCTGTATAGTGATGCGACCTAAAGTTCGAGTTGGTGGCAAATCTAGCAATTTTGTTATAGCATGTCTCTAGTTTTGCTAGGTCAGATTTTATTAAGTTGGTAAATATGGGTGCCGGATAGAGCAAAGCTGAGATCAAATGGAATTGAGGTATAGTGGCTTTTGTGTTGGCAAAACTTGGAACTCTCTTCCTGCTGATCTTACTCTTGAACCCTCTCTTACTCGGTTCAAAAAAAGCGTCAAGCTATACTTACTCACCAGCTATGTCCCTGTTCAAAACCTGACTAGATCTTCCTCTATAGTCTGTAATCGTGTTACATTGCCTAGTCAATTTGTCAACACTGTTTTAAAAATGTATGATTATATTATCTGCTTGCTCAACTGGAGCATGTAAACTGTGTGTAACCTGTAATCATTTTGTGATTTTTACTTTATGTTCTACCTTGGAGCTTTTCTCCCTAGGCCTCTGCTGAAAATGGACATGCATCCAGTCAGACTATCCTGGTCAACAAATGTAAAATAAATAAATAAATAAAATAAATAAATAAATTTCACCCAGCAGTCCATCCCTTCAGTAGCTTCAAGTGTGCACAAGCACCAAAAGGAAACATTTCCCCCAGCAATCCATTACCCTCAGTAGTTTCAAGTATACACAAGCAAAGAGAGACCACTGTATGCATCAGTAAAAAGACAACATTTCCATCCCAATTCATTCAAAAACTGACTAAAACAGTCTGAATACTGTGAGTACCTCTCTTATACTGGATACGTCTGTCATTGTATTTGTATTGTTTTACAGCGTGCCTTGCTTTAATTTGCAGCTAATATATGCACAGTATGTACATTAGAACACTGTGTATTTGTTTTTATCTTCTGTATGATTGTAAATTTGTCTGGAACTTTTCTCCTCGGGCCTCCACTGAAAAGGGGCCCTTGGTTCAGTTGGACTAACTCGGTTAATAAATGTCAGATAAATAAATGAATAAAATTAAAGTTTTGTCTAAGGCAAAAACATAGCCTGTATGGGACCTGATGCCATCCCAAGCTGTCTTCTAAACAAACTAAAACATGAACTAGCATCACTCTTTAGGACCATATTCAACCATAGCCTAATGACAGACTTTGTTCCTGCAGAATGGAGAAGAGCAACAGTTATTCCCTCCACTGCTGTCTTACCTGTTAAAACCTGGTGGATTTCTTTGAAAATGTGACCAGGGCCAATGATGAGGGCAAATCTGTGCATGCAGCATATCTCAGCTTGGAAAAGGCCTTTGACACAATCCCACACTCAGGCATTACCAATAAACTTAGAAAACAGAATGCAACCCCTTTTGTTGTAAGATGGGTTCCCAACTGGCTCATAAACCAGTCACACACTATCAAATCAGGTGACTACCCATCTACCAGCAGACATGTCACCAGCAGGGTGCCACAAGGGTCAGGGCTGGGGCACCTACTGCTTTGTATATACTTCTTAGAAGTTCAGGCCAAAACTAAGGGGCTGTGGCTGACCATGTTTGCAGATAATTGCAAACTGGGTGCAATTACTGAATCCCCAAATGATGTCAGTGTACTTCAGGAAGGTCTTATGCAGACCAATGACTGGTGTCTCAGTTATGGTCTCAAATTGAATGCAAACAGTGCATCATTCCCTTTGGTAAAACAATGTCCCTTCACACTATCAAATTAACAACAATACCCTATGTACCAATGAAGTAGTAAGGGATCTTGGATCACAAGTAAACTGTAACATTAACTTTGATCACCATGTGTCTACTGTAGTGAAGAAGACTATCTACGTAGCACACCTGATTAGCAAATGCATCACCTCTAGAGCAAAGGAAGCTATAATCCCCTTATACTAGTCACTAATAAGGCCCACAATTGAGTATAATGCCTCTTTTGGCATGTACCGTACAAAGCACCTTCAGCAATTGGCGATATCTCAGAGGTTTCTAAAAAAAAGAAAAAGATCGAGGGACTCCAGCACTTTCCTTACACAGACCAACCAAAGTCACTATACTGTATCATATAGACTCCTTAGGGGAGACATGTGCTTGGCTTACAGAGCAGTCTCTGACTCAAACCTAATGAATTTACTGCACATCTGTAAATCAAACTGGACTAGAGCTACCCATTCCAGGGACCTAAATATGGTCTGTGACATGAATAAGATGTGATGGAGGGACAGATTCATCTCTCAACGATTGCCGTGTCTTTGTAATAGGCTGCCAATTCATGTCAAGCAAAGCACCTCTATGACACTGTTCAAAAGGAACCTGGATGATCGATGGGGCACCGTAAATATTTACCAGGGATAGTGCCTACAACCCTTCTGCACATGGGCAGTCATTACTAAATACAGTGTCGGTATTGACTAATGTCTCTCTGGTATTACATTGGGATGAAACATCTAGGCTGAAATGGTCGATAGCCTAGTAACCTAAGTGATCCTATGATCCTACATATACAAACATATATATATATATATATATATCTACACAC
>NC_056730.1:1153442691-1153452691 GCF_019279795.1 Protopterus annectens
TAACTTTAAATCTTTCCAGGAGGTGGGTGATACACAATTTTAAACAGTTACAGAGTCAGAGTTTTATTCTTGTAATGAGGTTCTCATTAATGAATTATGTTTGAATGGGGGTTAGTCAGGGTTTGTACAGGGACAAAGCCACTGCATTTTTTGGTATTTCCTAAGGGAGATTTTGAATTGGGCTAAGGAGGGATCAGTGGTGAGTTCAGCAGGAAGTAGGTTCCAGTTTTTACCGACAGAGTTTGAGAATAGTGATTCACCAGCTGAATTGTTGGTTTTAACAGTTTGCACTAGCAATTTTTTGGAAGAGCGAAGGGATTTTAAGTTACTGTAGGAGGTAATAATATTTTTCAGTATGGGTGTACTGTCTGGTTGGCAGAGGTTTCTGTAAACAACTATTAGTTGGTTATATTGCAGTTGATAGGGTAGTTCAAGTCAGTGTAACAATTGAAGGTTAAGGCAGTAATGGGCTCTATAAGCTGACTATGTGGCAAATTTGTCAATGTTATTGTAGCACTTAATAAATTTATTGAAGTTAGATTTGCTTAGGATTACAAAGCTGGGTGAGGCATAAAGGAGGGTTGATAGCAGATGTGTAGGGGCAATAACAGTTCTAGCAGATTGGGTTAGGAATGGTTTAATCCAGTATAAAGAGTCTAATTTTTTATTAACTGTTTTAATAGTTTTGTCTATGTGAGCATCAACCAGGTTAGTCCAACTGAGCCAAGGGCCCATTTTCAGTGGAGACCCGAGAAGAAAAGCTCAAATTACAAATTAGAGTTATTGAAAAAAATAATTACAATCTTACAAAAAAGGGAAATTGCATCTCAAAAGAGTTCACTACAGCAGTAAAGAAATTTCACACTAAAAATGTTTTGTTCAAAAAATGAAATGAAAATAGTGTACAGTATATACATGACGTTGTGGAAACTAGGGGAAAAACATATGAGTTATGTAGACATAGAGGGGACAGGAGGAGGAAAGCTAGGGGGAAAAAGTAGTTATTTACACATAGAGGGAGCTGGAGGAGATTTCCAAGGAAGAGGGGTAAGGTGAGAAAGAAAGAGATACAATGGTGGGTAGAAGGAAGAGGTTGTAAGAATTCAGGTAAGAGTTAGACACGGGCAGGACCAGGTGTTCTGTAGGTATTGCTTGAGTGCTACTTTGAATTGTGATTTATTGGAGATGTGTCTTATAATTTCAGGAAGGGAGTTCCAGGAGTGAGCAACTGTGTATTTATATAATGATTTGCCAATGCTTTTAGAGGGTTTGCATATCCATGAGGTGTTTATCTGATGAGTGAAGTTGATGTTGGGGGTTATATAGTGATATGAACTTGAAGATAGAGGGGCAGGATATCAGGTTGTAGAGGACTGAGTGTATATAAGTAGTTGTGGAAGGAAAAGTTGATTTATGAATTGCAAGGATTTTAGGGCAGGGCAGTGATGGGATTTATAGGGCAGGTTAGTTGCATATTTACCTGTTTTATTGTAGGTTTGTTCTAGTTTGCAGAGAAGAGAAGACTGAAGGTTAGTAAGAACAGGGGCAGCATGTAGTAGACTGGGTAAGAGGAGAGATAAGGCTAAGGTGGGTTTTGAGGAGTTAGAAATAAATTTGTCGTTACGGTATAGAAAGCCAAGTTTTTGGTGAGTTTTTGTATGCATAAATTGACATGTATGCTGAATTTTAGTTCATCATCAATGGTAATACCAAGTAATTTAGTATGAGGATTGGGTTTGATGATGGTGTTGTTGAGGGAACTGATGGAGAAGGAGGATTTATAATGTGAAATGATTTTTTGGAAGGAATAAAAAGAGTTTAGTTTTTTTGAAGTTTAGTATTAGTTGACTGTTAGTGAGCCAGGTCTCTATGGAGGTGAAAGTATCTTGGGTGTATGAAAGTAGTTCTGGGATGGTATTAGTTGTAGCTATGAGAGTGGAGTCATCAGCATATTGTAGGAGGGTTGAGAGGTTAGTAGCGGAGTGTAAGTTATTGGTAAAAATGTTGAACAAGAGGGGACCCAGGATAGAGCCTTTGGGAACTCCGATATTGATGGGCAGAGAAAGAGAGAAAGCGGTTTGCCAGCATATAGATTGAAGTTGGTTTGATGAGTAACTGGAGAACCATGATATGGAGAGGGGGGAGAGGTGAAGGTCTGAAAGTTTAGTTAACAGTTTAGAGAGGGAGACTGTATCTAAGGCTTTAGAAAGATCGAGAAATAGACTGGAGAGAAGAAGGCTGTTATCATGGGGTTCTGCCACT
This sequence comes from Protopterus annectens, assembly GCF_019279795.1. Lineage (NCBI taxonomy): Eukaryota > Metazoa > Chordata > Ceratodontiformes > Protopteridae > Protopterus > Protopterus annectens. The sequence goes on from NC_056730.1 coordinate 1,153,444,954, forward strand.
GTTTGAGTGAAAGAGAGAAGTGCAGTAGGGGTGCTGTGGTGGGGTCTAAAACTGAGCTGAGAGGGAGTTAGGAGATTATTTTCAAGTAAATATTTGACTAGCTGTGAGTGAATGCATTTCTCAAGTATCTTGGACAGTGGGTAAGTATAGCTATTGAACGATAGTTTGAGGGGTCAGTGGAGTTACCTCCCTAGTGGAGTGGAATGGTGTAAAAGAATTTCCATATGTTGGGGATGACAGCCTTGGTAATAGAGCGATTCATACAGATAGAAATAGGGTAGACAATAGAGCTGGCAGCAATTTTAAGAGAGTGGGGGGTAGATTGTCAACAGAGAGAGAGAGCAGGGTTTGAGTTTGTTCAAAATGGATTTGATAAAGGAAGTTGGAACAGGATGAAAGGAGAAAGTATTAGAGGAAGATGGACAGTGAGGTAAGGGTGGAGAAGAGGGGTTGGGACAGTATTGTGTTAGTTTTTGAACTGTGTCTAAGAAATACTGATTTAATAGAGTAGTAGTTTTTTGTGGGAGTACTTGTGAAGTAAAGGGTTGGTGGTATGAGGGGTACTGGGGTGGACCACAACTTTTTTGGGTTTATGTGTGGCCTGTAGTGTTTGGAAGCAAGGAATGATTTTTTTGTCTTTGAATGATAAGTTTTTTACAAGTGTTTCTAAGTTCTTTGTAAGACTGGAACAGGATTGGAGTTTTAGTTTTTTTCCAGTTTTTCCAAGCAGTATCCCTCTGCTGCATGGTAGTGCATGTTTGGTTAGTGAGAAAGAGAGCAGAGTTGGATTTCACCCGTACTTTTCTGGAAGGAGCCATGCTTTTCAGAATATCTAGGAATATCTTGTTGAATGCAATGACTGCACCATTAAGAGGCAGGTTAGAAAGGAAGGCCCAGGAACTCAAAATCCTGAAAACCCAAAATCCTGAAACTCAAAATCCTGAAAACACAAATAATGCTAATATGCCAATACAAACACACTAATATCTACCGACTGACCTTAACCCTAACCCTAACCCTAAGGTCCGTCACTATAGCACACTCACCTAACCCGCGCCCTAACCCTAACTCACTTAAACCGCCCCTAACCCTAATTTTTGTCACTATTGCATACATGCCTAACCTGCGCCCTAACCCTAACTCACTTGTACCACCCCTAACCCTAACATAAAACCAACCGAACACTTACCTGAACCCAATGCATGACCTAACACCACAGGGCTAACAATAGCAAAGCCACAATGACGTCAGTATGTCTATTTTGTGTTTTCAGGATTTTGAGTTTTCAGGCTTTTGGTTTCAGGATTTTGATTTTCAGGCTTATAGTGTTTCAGGCTTCTGATAGGGAACTATATATATATATATATATATATATGTATATATATATATATATATATATATATATATATATATATATTTATGTATATATATATATATATATATATATATATATATAAATATATATATATATATATATATATATATGTGTGTGTGTGTGTGTGTGTGTGTGTGTGTGTATGTATATATATATATATATATATATATATATATATATATATATATATATATATATATATATATATATATATATATATATATATATATATATATATATATATATATATATATATATATATATATATATATATATATATATATATATATATATATATATCTACATCTTTACTCCCCAGACATTATAATCCCTACAGAAACCTGGTTAAAACCCAATATTATCAACATGAAATTGTCCACCTAGGATGCAACACTCATAGATGTGACAGAAAAAACAAACATGGAGGAGGTGTAGCCCTGCTATATAAGCGAAACACAAAAGTAAAATTTATTGAGCCAATCGGGCCTGATTTAAATAGCATTTAAATACTATTGACCAAACTAGAAAGAAACCCAAACAAACATTTAACCATAGTAGGCACCTATATTCCACCTGGCAATAATTCCAGTCTGCTTGAGGGCCTTCTGCAATGGATATCAATAACTTTACAACAAGAAACAATAATAATGGGTGACTTTAACACCAACTGAAATTTCTACAACTCTTACAACCCATCTAGCTGTATCACTCTACATGGATTCACCCAAGTCATCCAAATCACAACAAGAGTAGACATAGTAACCAACACAGACTCCATTTTAGATTGGATGCTAACCGGTAAACCCAATCAGGATGCCTTCCCAATGCCATTAGTGATCATCTCTCAACATGCTTAATTAGATATCATCTCCACATGAACTCCACCTTTACAGAAATACTATGTATTGCAATATTTACAAAAAAAAAAAAAAAAAAAAAAAAAAACCTTCAGTGCCCAAAACTTTAACATCATCTTACATAACTGCAACCGGTCTCCTCTCAAAACCCTACACCTGGATTCTGCGGAAATTTTTTTCAACACCGCTTTTCTTAATATATTAAAACATCCTTGCACCATGTAGAACTACTAAAGTAAAATCTAATTTCACCACATGGCTAGTAAAAGAAACCAAATTCCTACTTAAGCAAAGAGACAAAGCCTAGACATCCTATCATACCAACAAAACTCAGTCCAACCCATAACATTACAGACAATTGTGTAATAAAGCCAAAGCTCAAGTCAAAATAGATAAAAAGCATTACTATACCAATATACAACAAAAACATATGTACAACAAATATATGTATTTTAATAGTTGAAACTGGAATACAGGAGGGTAACCTCAGTCCAGAAAACTTTAGAAAATTATTTGAAATTAAATTACTTTATAGGGTAGACCATAAAAGAGACTCTCTCTCAGGTTTCCATGCAGCTAGAGACAAAGTCTGTACTAGGAAGGTTTCTGTGTTATTTTCAGGGTGAATTAATTGCTACTCTGGAAGCATGAAGTAATGCAATTGTTTTGTGACTTCCAGCATTTGCAAAAGATCTGAGCAAAAGTCCTTGTATAAATATTTTTACAGGGAGATGCTAAATACTGCCAGCTTCCAGCAGTGGGGGTTTTACCTGGGAACCAGAAGTCAGTTGACAAGAAGTGATATCATTCTGCAAGCTATTCCAGCAGTAATATTTAGATATTATTTTGATAAGTCTCTGAGTGAGACAGAGCATTCTGCATTCTGTCTTGGACCTGAAAACAAGAAGAACCATTCACCACATCTCCTTTGCTCTAATGAAGTAAGTCTCTAGGGAATAGTATAATTATTTTAGATTCAGTCAGGAATATAGTAAAGCTTAGTTTAGATGTTTTTCTTTGTGTGATCCTGTACTGCAATGTTATTTTAAATATCTCCTGTGGTTTTGAACTCTGATGTCACTGTAAATATATATGTAGCATTTTTTGTTCTTTTATTGTTTATTATAAAATATATTTAAACCTTTCATTGTGGCTGATCTGTGTAGAGATATTTAAGTTTTGAAAGTACTTGCATATTTATTTGGTGACACTGTGTGGGCCACTCCTAATAGCCTTGCTCTAGGTCAAACTACCATTTGTATTAATGTTAATCTTCTTTTTCTTCTTCTTCTTCTTCAGGCTTTTCCCAGTTAGTGGTCACCACAGTGGGTCACCTGTCGGGTCATGATTGGCAGTGGAGTTTTATGGTGTCAAGTTGCCAGCCCAGCGCCCAACCTTCAACAGAAGGCACACACACACACACACTCATGCCTAGGGCCAATTTAGAGTGTCCAATCCCCCTACAGCATGTCGTGAGATGTGGGAGGAAGCCAGAGCACCCGGAGGAAACCCACGCAACCACAGGAAGGACATGCAGACTCCGCACATAAGGCAGCCCAGCCAAGAATCGAACTAGAGAACCTATTGCTGTGAGGTGGCAACACTAACCTCTTCACCACTATGGCCGCCCTGTTAATGTTAATATCACTCAGTATATTGGGTACCCTTGGAAGAGCCTTAAGGTAGCTGACAGGAGTGACTGGTGGCAGTGAAAACTACCTTATAGTCTGGGCAGAAGGAGGCATAGCTAGTAAACCTGTGCTAGTCTTTCCCAGGTGTGTGTGTGAAAATCAAACCTCAAAGTGTGTGTGTGTCAGCAACTTGGGCAGGGACCTGAAGCACTGGTTGGACATAGAGGTTGCTGGAGGTCTTGACTTGGTCACTCAGCTGAGATCTCAAATCTATAGCTGTGCCAGTGGGGAGTCATTCTGGGGATCTGGAGGAAGATGGAGAAACCAGCCCTGGACTGACTGTGGAGTCTGTGTGCTGTTAAGTGAATCTGCACTTGATGCATAGAGCTGCATCTGGAAATACTGTGTATGTATAGATAACTGTTGCAAAAAAGAGTAAAATCCCATGATTGGAGGAACTCCCTGGTCAGCCTCAGTAAGAAGGTGAGATCCCTCATAAAATCCTCCAAAGCTAGTTTCAAAAACAAAATTTCCACTGATTCTAAAGACCACCACAAAGCATTCTATAGCTATGTCAAGAATCTCAATGGCAACACTCAGATATGCTCTGAGTTACAGCACAATGGCACTAAATATACAGAACCAACTGATATTGCCAACATCCTGGCAGATAGGTTCAGTGCTAACTTTACCCCCTTCTCACCCCCAAAAGGGCCTATCTCTATACTGGAAGAATGCAAGGTTCCTGTAATTCTGGCTGCACAGGTAAAAACCACACTCTCCAAAGCCAAGAACACAGCATCTATGGACCTGACAACATCCCAGGCTGCATTCTACATGAACTGCAGAATGAAATGCCACCCCACCTAAGCACCATGTTCAATCATAGCCTCACCTCAGGCTTTGTGCCCACTGAATGGTGCACAGCGATGGTTATACCACTCCACAAATGGGGAGCCACCACAGACCCTGGGAACTACCGCCCCATTAGCCTAACGAGCTTGGTCTGCAAGGCCATGGAAAGTATCATCATGGATCTTATAAACAAAGACATTGGGAATCTCCAAACTCTGGACCTCACTCAGTTTGGGTTTATAAAAGGCAGATTATGTCTCCTAAACCTGATATCCTTCTTTGAAGCAGTCACCAAAGCCGTAGATGAGGGTAAGATGGTTTACACAGCCTATCTAGATCTTGCCAAGGCTTTTGACGCCATCCCTCACTCTGGAATTATAGATAAACTCAGTAAACTAGGTATAAATCCCTGTGTCACAAGATGGGTTGCCAAATGGCTCACTGGCAACCCACACTGTGAAAGTAGCACACTCCAAATCCGACTTCAGACCAGTGACAAGTGGAGTACCACAGGCAGGAGCGGCCTTAGGTCAACTGCTGCCCTAGGCAAAAGGGCTCCATGGCACCTCCCGCACACCACCTGATGCCCCCATCCTGGTCTACCTACACCAAATAAATGCTGGAAAAGTGCCCCTGCCAGATTGGCGCCCTAGGCGGCCGCCTAGTTGGCCTATGCCTAAGGCCGTCTATGACCACAGGGTTCAGTCCTAGGTCCTCTCCTATCTGGTATCTACTTTTCTGAAGTACAGGCTAACACAGAAGGTCTTTAGCTAATGAAGTTATACCAAGAACCCCTCTCTGATATCCATCTTCCACACATGAATTTTTTTCTCATCCACCAGTGATATATATCATTGTACTAAGTTCACTGACAACTATCATATGGTTTGAAAGTATATATACTTTACCAAACTCTATTACTTTTTGTTACTGAAAGTTTATTACTGAACATTCCATATGCATCTATTTTCAACTCTGTACTTTACTTTTTGTACTAGTGCTTTTTATTATAATTGTATAACTATTTTTGTTGCTATGTTTGTTTAACTGTGAAGCTTTTCTCTCTGGGCCTCCACTGAAAATGGACTTCTAACCCAGTGGACTTTCCCAGTCAACAAATGTCAATCAATCAATAAATAAATAATACACTGAATCAGAGCTTTGAAAGCAAAACAAAGCAATTGCATCAGTTGGGGCTCAAAGTAGTTGTCACCTCTTTTGACTAATTTACATAAGCAGCAAAGGTGTGAAATGCAAAACATGAAGTCTTGTTTTCTGTTCAATTCACCTTTTTAAATGTTAAAAAATATTCTGAGCTGTGAGCAGCTTACTATGCGAGTTACTAATCAGTAAGCCATTTGAAATGTGACAGAGCTCTTTTATGTACAAACCTACAAGTGGAGACAGATACCTATCAGGCAAAGATGATTCTGAAAGGACTGAATACCACCCCCCACACCTATTGTCTTGAAGTGTTTAAATGCAAATAATGTGGAGCATGATAATACTGAAGGTACACATATTCATGAAGTGACCACAGAAAGCCAAAGGTGGAATGCTGAGAAATGTAGCAAGTAAACAGGAATATTTTTATTTTTTTCTTATAGAAAAGTGTGTGTATATCATGTCTGTAGATCTCTTAGAAGTTCCACCAAGGAAAAGGAAAGGACAGAAATGGTGAGAGGTTTTGTGAAAAAGTGTTTGTGTCAGAGTGTGATGAATGACACTGCATAGCTTACTGCAAGGGAATGTGTGTTAGGTCTTCACTGAAATATTACAGTCTAAATATGTAATATTCTTACACACTTAGTAAGCTAAGAAGGTGGTTGTCAAAGTCTGGTTGTTGTTGTTGTGTTTTTTGGTTTTTCCCAGTTAGGGGTCGCCACAGCGGAACTCCGGTCCGCTAATGATTGGCAGATAGATTTTTACATGCCGAGTTGCCAGCCCTGATGCACAACCTTCAACGAAGGTATGCCCATTCACGCATGTCTCCACGCAGAAGACGCTCTAGCTGAGAATCGAATCGGACAGCGTCTTATTGTCAAAGTCTGGTAAACTATATAAATGAAAATGGGGCCACAAACCTGTCCACTTATACTTTGTCACAGTCTAATACACTCCAAGGGAGAGGAGTACAATGTTGACATCCCTATGAAACACATACATAAACTCATACACACACACAGTACTATATCTGTATGGGTTTGCATTCAGTTATACATATATGCAGACACATTTGCAAAAACAAATAAGATACACAAACATATGCACACCCAGGTATACAGCTGTACTTGCTCAGTCACATACAACGTATCCACCTAAATATATATCTGTATTTAAAAACACACACACATACTGAAGCAGCTGGAAACACAAACATGCACATATATGTATTCACACACATACTGTTTTCAAAATTATATGTAATACCTCAGATGTGCATAAGCTCTATATGGATGTGTATATATATATATATATATATATATATATATATATACATATATATTTTTTTTACATATACACACATATTTTTCATACATATACAAATACTGTACCGTACCACTACGGGAACTAGTTTTAGATAAATATATATATATATATATATATATATATATATATATATATATATATATATATATATATATATATATATATATATATATATATATTTATTGTCTTTTTTCTTATAAAATGTGTATATCATGTAAGATTTTAAATAGGTGTGCTATGTGAACTTCATACTGTACATAGTATGTATTTTATATGAATATTTTTTGTTACAATTCTGTTCTCTGTGGAGCTTTTCTCCCTGGACCTCTGCTGATAATGGGTTAATTTTAAGCACTGTCAGACTCTCCCAATAAACAAATGGAAATTAATAAACAACTAGCTACATTATTTATGCACACACATATATATATCTATATATATATATATATATATATATATATATATATATATATATATGGTTCTACCTCACATAAACGAAACACCAAAACACCGACAACGCAATCACCGAA
>NC_056730.1:1153457691-1153550619 GCF_019279795.1 Protopterus annectens
ATAGAAAGGACTCTTGTTTAAGTGATTGTAGTTCATGTATGGTAGGGGCAGCACATATGACTGTGGAGTTGTCAGCATGCTGAATAACAGAGGCATATGGAGCTAAGCTATGGAGGTTGTTTGTGAATAATGACAAAACTAGGGGAACTAGTATGGAGTCTTGGGGAACACCTAGGGCCACAGGAAGAAGGGGTGATAGGTTTCCTTGCCAGAGTACTGCTTGCTGCCGTCCAGTCACATAGCCTTGGAACCAAGCAAGAGTAGATTGACAAAATTTACTTCTGAAAGGGTGGTTAGATGTTTGTTGTGTGAAACCATTAACAAATGCTTTAGATAGGTCTAAGAATATAGAGGATACATATTTGTGACTGTTTCTATGATGATTTATTGTGTTGGTGAAAGATAATAAAGCAGTAGTAGTACTGTGGTATGGGCAGAAACCATGCTGTGTGTGGGATAGTAGATTGTTTGATTGTATGTATTCGATGATTTGTGTGTGTACAAGTCTTTCAAGTATTTTAGACAGAGAGGATAAGACAGCAATTGAACAGTAGTTAGCTAGTTCTGTAGAGTTACCTCCTTTGTGAAGCAGAATTATGTGGGAAGTCTTCCAAATGGTTGGAGCTTGGTGTTCTAATATGGATCTGTTTAAAAGTATTGAAACTGGGTAGGCTACTGCTTTGGCTGCTAGTTTTAGAAAGTCAGCTGGTAGATTGTCTACAGCTAGGGTAGTGGGCTTTCATTTCTTAAGCAATGTTTTTATTGTTACAGTTGAAACGGGATAAAGGGAGAAGGAGTTATTGTATTTTCTTAGACTAGGAGTAGCTGGAGTTGGGAGAGTGATTCTTTGCTAGAGAGGACTAATATGGTTTCTGTAAAATACTTAATGAATTGGGTAGCAACATTTTCGTCATTATTAGGAGTAGTAGGTTGGGGAGTGCTAGTTTTTTCTGGTTGAAGCAGATTGTTAATTTCTGACCAGAGTTTTTGAGGGTTATTTCGGTGCTATATTTGAATATCAGTGTAGTAGTTTATTTTGTCTTCCTTAATTTGTTTCTTTGCTTTGTTTTTAAGTTTACAGTAATTTTGTTTAGCAGCACTGGATTTAGTTCTGCACCACTGATCCCAGGCTTTGTCATTAGTAATGATCTACTTTCTTTTTTTAGCCATGGAGCATGGTTGGATTTTAATGTTATGGTCCTGGTAGGAGCTTGTTTGTGGGGGTCTGTACAAGCTGGTTGAAGCCATACAGATAAATGTGATTAGTGTGATTTTGAGAACCACATGACACCAAGTCAATGTTAAAATCACCCATGATAATTGTTTCTTAAAGCAAAGATATTTCAGACCAGCTTAATATTTTTTCTAATGTATGGGTATTGTCACTGGATGGAATGTAAATTCCAATGAAGTGTATGTGTTTATTCGCGTTCAGGGTAAGCTTAGTAAGTAATACTTCCGCATTATCGAAAGTTGCAATGTTTTGATTTGAGGATTCTAGGGTTAGGTGATTTTTATATAGAAATGCAATACTACCACCCATTTTGCCTACTTTGTCTAGGTGTAGGATATTATAGCCTGGAGGGAGAACCTCATTATTGGGTATGCTAGGTTTAAGCCATATTTGAAATTGTGACAGATGTGAAATTTGGTCTGTCTGCCTGTGTCAGAGTGTGAAAAATGACATAGCATGCATTCCTGCAAGGTAATGTGTGTTAGGTCTTCACTGGAATATCACAGTCTAAATATGTGATATTGTTATATACTTATTAAGCTAAGAAATTGGGTAAGTGTTTATTTTGTTCCATGACAATGTATGGTAAAGTATAGAAATGACAAAAGGGGCCACAAACCTATCCATTTGTACTCTTTCCTTGTCAAAGAAATACAACTCTGATTCTGTAAGAGTTGATTTTTGCTATTGATACTCTTGTTGAAGTTGAATCTAAGCTTGGCGTACAAGGCATCCATGAATCATTGTTCATAGTCTGTCTGCAGATCCACAAACCAAACAGTTAAAATTATCTACGGTATGCACTTTAACCTTTCATGCAACAGCAATAAGACAAGATGAAAGGACAGCTGTATGTTTCAGACATGACCCTTTCCATGGCGGGTGTTTGGTCAGGGTGTAGCACAAGACGTGGGGTGTATATCATGGACACTGAGTTGCTGAAAACTGGTCAATGCTAATTAAAGCACTGCAGCGGTCTGTGGGTACGGTAAGTACACCACTGTACAGCACTGAAGGGTGGGATCTTGGCTGCCATCATTAAGTACTGTATGAGGCAGTAGCTGGGGTGTACACATCATGTAGGGGATAAACAGAATTCAGCCGACTGTTTAGTGATCAGGGTTAGTACAGTTCCTGTATTTACACTGAGATAAAGACATTGGTAAACAGGGTATGAGTGCAAACTGAAATTTATCAACAATCACTCTGCAGTCGAGGCAAATAGCAATTAAGCAATGTAGAGTGAGCAATTACAATTATTTTGGTTACAAGCATTGCTTGATCATCAAACCAAACTTGGCAGATGAAACATAATACATAACAATACACAACATGAACAATAACCATCAAGGTGCATTGTTGTCAAATGTGGCCCACCGTTTATGAAATCAGTAACATGTTGCAGGACAATAAGTAATACACAATAGCATATCTGCAATGAACCACAGTAGTAATTGGAATTATTGCTGGATTTTCAATTCACTACACAAACAATGAATACTGAATCAGACAGTAACCAATAAAGTCTCTGAACTCATGTACAGCAACATCAGCAGTTGTGTATCATCTCTCTGCAAGCTTAGAGCTAGCTGAGATATTTTCTGAAGGTCATAATCACCAGGAAGTCAATAGTAGATACCTATCAAATATTCTGGTCTTAAGTATACTTACATCCCCATGGTGGCCAAGTGGTTCCTTCTAGGTGAAAGTTTTCTATGGCTTAACAGTTTGCGGATATGTGGTTTCGATATTGTCATGTCAATGATTTGGGATTTGAGTAAGTGGTCTTTTGATATTCTGACGTAGACTCATACACACACACACACACACACACACACACACACACACACACACACACACACACACACACACACACACACACAAACATATGTATACACATATGCTTCTTGAAATTAAAAGTATGAAATATATACCATTATTTTACTTCAGATTTAAATATTGCATTAAATAAAATGAATGAATATTTGAGGATAACGTAAATAGTGCACACAGTTAATGTTTTGTTAGGCAACTAATATTTATTCACTTGTTAAAATCTTGTTGATATATGGTTTACTGTTTTACCTTTTATGAGTTTTTGTATTGCAGAAAACACATGACCCATATTCACCCATTATGCTAATATTAATTAAATAAATATTGTTTTACTTTCTTATACATGAAGATTTGTTGTCTTTGTAGATGAATTTCTCATGTGACTGTGTATGTTTTTCCCTCCATGTTTCTTAAAATCTTTAGTTCTGCATCCCTGACCACTGAGCCACAGGCCTTCTTTAGCTACTTTCTGCACTGACTCCTGTACAGCAGAATCCCGTATGACCTCAATGTGGGGCTCCCTTCCTCAGTTAAGACCTGGTTTCTTTTAGGTATGAGAGTTGGAAGACATGTGCCTTCATCCTTAGCTGGAGCTGGTCTCACTTAATGTTTCCAACCTTACTTGTGGAAAAAGTGTACTTTTGAAACAGGCCTTATATTACATAACCACATGTGCCTGGTCACATACGTTCTTTCCTGAATTCCATAAAAAGTAGTGTTTGCCATGACCAGAAACCTGCATAGAAACCTGGTCTGCTGCTCATTTAAGCTACCTGGGCTTTATAAAAGGGCACTCAAACTGCAGGACCCAAACCTCCTCTCTCTTTTGAGATGCATGGTGCATTTATAGCTGCTCAGTCTTAGGGAAAACATACACAGTCACGTGACTAAATTGTCTACAAAGATATATATGAAAGTAAAACAACACTCATCCCAGATCCCATGTGATGGAGTCAAGATTCTGCCCCTGTTTGCCACGGGGCTAGTGCTTGATTATTTTTAAATGTAAATTACATTTAAAGATGATAATCGTGTTTACTATAAAATTATTTACAGACTGAGAATTGTTTTCTAAGCATATATCTATTACTTTGTTTGAAAATGAGGAAAAATATTCCAAAGATCAGTATTCGTATTTTAGACCATCAAAACAGTATATATCACTTTAAAGCAAAAACAGATACACAGCTAACAGAAGAAGTAATTGTGTACTCAGACATATTTACATAAGCCATTCCTTCCCTCATTTTCCAATGTCTGCTTTATACTATTCAGGGTTTTGGGGTGCCAATGGCTGTCTATGTAAGCAGTAGAAGTACAGGGTGGAACCAGGCATATAAATGGGTGGACAACACTCCACTGCAGGGCACATGGACATAAGACACTGTTGCAGACACACACACACACACACACACACACACACACACACACACACACACACACACACACGCACACACACACACACACACACACACGCACACGCAGCACACACACACACACACACACACACACACACACACACACACACACACACACACACACACACACACACACACACACACTTAATTTTATGCAAGTACAGACGTGCATCTGATCACAGCCATCCCAAATGTAAGAAACAACTTCACCAACCCCTGCCACTAGGGGACCATTTCAAAGGATGGTAGTAGTGGCTCCACCCGTGTGGGCACCCCAGTATGCAGCAACCTGGTAAGACAGTACCCCGAGCTTCAAGACCTGTTGCAAGATGTGAAACAGAAGGCAAAGGAGAGGTGGTAGAAACCATAAAAAAGCCTCCTCCAGCAGGTGCAAGTGTCCTTTTCAGCTCCAGTCACATATCCACCTGGGTCACAATCATCCCACCATTAGGATCATTCCTCTTAGGACATTAAATGGCAGAGGAATACTTAAGGCTCTATGGACCAGGAGGATACAGAATGCAGGTCCCTCTTCACTACCCCCTTCATTTGTATGTCTCAGCTCTTTCAGTTTTCATCCCAACATTCTGATCTTACCTGCCTTTTATATTTTTTGAAAGAAAAAATCCTCAACTCTTCTCTAACCCCTCTCCCTTACATACAGGGCCTTTTCCTACTGTAATTTAATTTAAAAAATTATGAAAAGACTGAGGATTCTATACAAACCAAAAAATTGCCTATGCTCTCCCACTTTCTCCAGCACAACTTTAAGGTTTTCCTTTTTCTGGTTTTCTGTACTGACTGTCCTAGTCACCTCCTTTCCATTCTTGTAAAATCCACAACAGGGTGCTTGTGATGCCCCAACACTGGCCCAGTAATCAAGGAACCTCAGTCCTCACCACTGGCAACAGTGGGGGATTTATACACTGGGAGGATGACAAGTACACACACAGTGAAGTGTAATTTCCCTTACGAGCACACAGAGACTGGTCTGGTTTCTCCCTCTTTCTCCAGATCCCCAGTAAGACTGCCCACTGGCACAGCTATAGAGCTGAGAACTCAGCTAAGTGGTCAAGTCAAGACCCCCAGCACCCTCCAGTGCTTCATGTCCCTGCCCAAGTAGCTGACACACAAACACTCTTTGAGGTTTGTGTGAAGACTGGTAGAGAAATGTGAAGGCTGCCAGCCTAGCCAGATAGAATTGTGCAGATAATTCTGTCATTTGTAAATATGAATGTAAACTACAGGCTTACTGTCTTAAATGTAAATAAATACTGTTACACGTGTAACTGGAAATAAATGTGACAACAGTGCACTGTACTGACCAAAGTAAATGTGGTGACCCTGTGATGTAGACAGTGGTGCCGAGAGGTCTAGATGAAGAAATTATTTTAATGTTTTATCCAAGAGTTAAATAGCTAGATTTAAACATGCAGATGTATTTTTATTGCTATGCTCCTAACCACCTGCAAGATAACAAAAGGGAGATGTTAAAAATGTAACTGTAGTTAATTAGCAGCATGGGAATACCAGGAAAGTGTAAAAAGATGATGTAATGTTTATCAGAACTGCAATAGAAATTTAATTAGAGCGAATCAGAAGGCATTGAGCATTTTTGTCTTAATCACCCAACTCAAAGCACTGCATCTTACTCATATTTAAGTTATCTTTATCTTGTGTTTTCTTTTAGGGATAGCTAGAACTAGAAAAATTATTAAGTGTTTTTCTGTGATGTCAGAACTGTACTACTGAATTATTTTAAGTATTTCTGTGTGATCTCTGAACTCTTGTCTAGCACTGACTGTGTAGTAGAAAGTATTGTAGTGTGGTTTTATTTATTATTAAATATTGTAAATCCTTTTAACAGTGGCTGGTTTGTGTAAAGATAATTTTAGCTCTAGAGTACATTGCATATTTATAGAGTTTATTGTCCAAGTCACTCCAAATAAGCTTGACTGTTTAGTTACAACTACCAATTGGATAATAATATTGCACAGCAATACTTGGACACCCTTTTAAGGGCCTTTGAGTAGCTGATAATTATTAGCTGGATGGTGGCAAGTGGTAGTACTGAATCATCTGGGTAAAAGGGGCACAGCTGGAGAAACTGTGCAAGCCTTCCCCAGATGTGTATCTGTGGTTGTACAAACTCTTATTTCAAAGTGTGTGTGTGTCAGCTACTTGGGCAGGGACACGAAGCACTGGTTGGACAGAGAGGGTGCTGGAGATTTTAGCTTGCCCAGCTATGTTGAGATCTGGACCCTATAGCTGTGCCAGTGAGGAGTCTTACTGGAGACCTGGAAAGCAAGGGGAGTGACCAGGCCCAGACTGACTGTGATCTCTGTGTGCTCTTAAGGGAAATTGCACTTTACTGTGTGTATTTGTTACTTTTTCTCATATATGAGACACCCTCTCTGGTGTTAGTGATGAGGATTGATTGCTGGGCCAGGGCACTGGCATCACATATTTGTGGTGGCAGGTGTTGGGATATCCTCACGTTTGTGTTTGGCAGTGGTGGGATATCCACATCGCATATTAATTAAGTGGCAAATACTAATTGGCTTGTAGTGATATGGGTAGAGTGAATCCCGTAGCTTGTGTACAGCGAGCTTTGAAGGTGTTTTTGTACTTTAAAATAGCCATGCAGTGAATACTCAGAGTTCACATCACAATTGTTTTATTTCTTTTGTTAGCTTAGTTAGTCAGGGTGAGCAGGCAGCATGTCGGCAGAGGAGTATGTAAAGCTGACAAGGAGCCAGCTGGCGGAGATGTGCCAGGCTAGGGGACTGGTGCATGGAAACCTGAATAAGGCAGACCTGATTGCAGCCTTGGTTACAGCTGCATCAGGAAACAGCAACCAGGAGGACAATCAGACTAGCAGTGGAGATATAATTCCCTCAGAGAATGGACAGCTCAACCTTTCTGCAGTGGACTTAAAAATCCAGCTGGAGCTAAAGAGAATTGAGGTGGAGGCCAGGCGTGTGCAATTAGAAGCAAATTAGAGACTGCAATGTTTGCAGGCTGAGGAGAATGAGAAACTGTTATGTCTGCAAGCCGAGGAACAAGAGAGGCAGAGGCAGCATGAGAAAGAGATGCTGACTCTTCACCAGAGTTGTGGAGTTAATGGGGAAGGGAGTAACTGGACCCCAGAAGCACAAAAGGTCAGTAAATTTCTTCCACAGTTTAAAGAGGGGGATAATGTTGATAGTTTCATTCATATGTTTGAGAGGATATGTAAACAGTATGAAGCTGACCAAGGGCTTTGGGTATGGTTCCTGACCCCCTTACTCCATGGTAAAGCTGTAACTGTTCTGTCCAAAATATCTGACATTGCACATTTTGATTATACTGCTGTTAAGAAATGTCTTTTAGAACTGTTTAAGCTAACACCTGAAATATATAGGAAAAAGTTTCATGAGCACAGATGCAAGGCAGGTGAAAGTGTGTGTGAATATTTTGCTGAACTGAGCACTTATTTACATAGGTGGGTGAGTGGATGTCAGGTCACCACTTTTGAAGGGCTGGCAGACCTTTTGGTGTGGGAACAACCCCTTAGCACTTTGCCTGAGGACATGAGGATCTGGTTAGCTGATAGTCAATGTGCTACTTCAGATGAGTTGGGAAAGAAGGGAGACCTATACATCGCTTGCAGGGCAGCCCAGCACAGGAAGGGGACCTCCAATACTGCTCATGGGTCTAAAGGAACCCATGGTGGGCAGCACAGACTGTCACAACAGAATCTGCTAGTAGCAGGGAAAGCCACTAGTCCATGTACACATCCATGAGCTACGGTTAAATGTTTTGAATGCAACCATTGGGGCCATGTGGCATACAGGTGTCCACGAAGGCAAGGTGGGGAACCAAAGGTGAGGAATCCAGTAAGTGGGAAAGACAAAATGCCTTTAGTAAATTGTCTTGAGACAACAGGGGTACCAAACTTCCATCCTTCAGATGTCCTGAGAGGGAAGGATTTGGATGAGGCAGTGCCATGTGCTTATGCAGTTACACGCAGTCAGACTAGGAGACAAGCATGTGAGTCTGGTAGCGTGGGGGAGACCCAGACAGACAGCATACGTGCAGCCAAGACTGGTGAGGTAGTTACTTTAGGGAGGGAACTATTCTGTAGCAGTGAAACTGAAGGTGAGTCTCAGATGCTTGTGGGTACTGATCGTCCCTTGGACAGAGTGACTGCAAAGGTAGAGGTGAGTAGTAGCACCCAGGCTGACAGTGAGGCACCATTGTCAGGGGATGCCAGACTTCCTGTGGAAGGGGAGCTGGCAAGGGTTACAAGGAGAGAGTTGAGACAGGCTCAGCTCTCATACCCTACATTGCAAGGCCTGAGGCAGGTAGCTAGTGAGGCACCTGACTCTCAAGGAAAGGGGGAATCTGTATACTGGGATAAAAGGGTTACTATACAGAGAGTGGACCCCTGAGGGAGGGCTAGAAGATGAGAGAGTATAGCAGTTGGTAGCGCCTAGAGCCTACCGTCTTGTGCTTCTAGCCATAGCCCATGATATTCCCTTTAAAGGTCATATGGCCATAAAACGTACAAAGAAACATATTATGCAGAACGTCTATTGGCCTGAAATTTCCAGAAATGTAACGGGGTACTACAGGACCTGTGAGCAATGCCAAAGGGTAGGCAAGGCAGGAGACAAGGTGAGAACTTCTTTCATGCCTTTGCCTGTGATTGATGGCCATTTTAGAGGGTAGCTATGGATATTGTGGGCTGAGTACCCCAAGTTCCACAGGGAAAAAGTATATCCCAGTTGTAGTGGATTATGCTACATGATACCCTGAAGCAGTGGCTTTGTCCTCCATTGAGGCAGAGAAGGTGGCAAATGCTTTGTTAGAGATTTTCAGCAGGGTATGTTTCCTAAAAGAAATACTGACTGATAGAGGTGCCAATTTCATGTCAGACCTGCTGCCTTGTCTGTGGAAGTCCTGTGGGGTGAAGCACATGAAGACCACCCCCAGACTAATGGTCTTGTTGAGAGGTTAAACTCTAAAATCAGGTCCATACTACGGGGATTTGCAGATCAGTTTAAGAGGGAGTGGGACAAATATTTGCTCCATCTGTTGTTTGCTTACAGAGAAGTTCCCCAGGAATCCACAGGTTTTTCACCCTTTGAGTTGCTGTATGGGCATAGATTGAGGGGACCTCTAGATTTAATTCGAGATGAGTGGGAAGGTGAGTGCGAGTCTCACATAGGTATGTTGTGACATACATCCTAAACCTCAGAACAAGGCTCAGGGAACTCATGGGCTTGGCCCAGGAGAACCTGGCAGAAGCCCAACAACAGAAAAAGTTGTGGTATGACAGGAATGCTTGAGCTAGAGAGTATGCTGTGGGGCAGCAGGTAATGGTTCTCATTCCTGCCAGACACAATAAACTGCAAGCAGCTTGGGAGGGACCCTACAAGGTGGTAAGAAAGGTAAGTGATGTTAACTACATGGTGGAATTGCTAGGTAGAAGGCAGGGGCACAAATTGTACCATGTTAACATGATGAAACCTTACCATGATAGGAAGGCCATTGTGTTGAGGATTTGCAGTGGATTGCAGGAGGAGTCTGAGGGAAATCTGGGGACTGATGTTTTCAGTGAGGCTCGGGCTGACACCTCAGTGGAAGGGGTAGCAATGTCCCAGCAACTATCCTACCCAGGTTCAAGAAATCCGAGCAGTGTTGCAAGAATTTGGGGACATCTTCACTAGGAAACCAGGGTGCACCCACCTGGTGCAGCACCAGGTGGATACAGGACCCGAAAGGCCAATTAGGCAGCCCCCTTATAGGGTGCCTGTGAGAGTCAAACAGACTCTGAGGGAGAAGGTACAGGAGATTTTGGAACTAGGGGTGATTCAAGATTCCAACAGTCCCTGGGCCTCCCCAGTGGTGCTGGCGCCAAAGAAGGGCGACAGCACCAGGCTTTGTGTGGACTACAGGAAATTAAATAGTCACACAAAGTCAGATGCTTACCCCTTACCTAGGACAGATGAGGCCCTAGAACAGCTGGGTGGGGCTAAGTATCTTATAACCATTGGTCTTACCAAGGGTTACTGGCAGGTGTCCTTGACTCCTAGCGCTAGTGAGAAGTCAGCCTTTGTGACTCCTTTTGGCTTGTTTGAGTTCACAAAGATACCTTTTGGGATGAAGAATGCCCCAGCAACTTTCTAGAGGCTGGTAGATCATATCCTAGCAGGAGTAGGAGGGTTTGCCCTTGCTTACCTAGATGATATTGCCATCTACAGCCATTCCTGGCCAGAGCACCTTCAGCATGTCAGGGAGGTGCTGGGCAGACTACAGAGGGGAGGGTTGATCATTAAGCCGAGCAAATGTCAGGTGGATATGGTGGGGGTCTCTTACCAAGGACATAGAGTGGGGAGTGGTAAGATAAGGCCAAAACCTGCCAAAGTGGAAGCCATTCAGGCATGGCCTGCACCTGTTACTAAAAAGCAGGTGACAGCATTTTTAGGAACAGCAGGGTACTACAGAAAGTTCATCCTCAGTTATAGTACCATAGCTGCTCCCCTCACAGACCTGACAGGGAAGAACAGGCCAGATAAGGTAGTGTGGACCCCAACATGTGATTAGGCATTCCAGAAGCTTAAAGAAGCCTTGGGAGGACCCCCTGTGTTAGCCAGTTCAGATCACAGCAAAGAATTTGTTGTGCAGGTGGATGCTTCGAACCATGGGCAGGAAGCTATACTTAGCCAGATTTCCTCAGAGGGGGAAGAGCACCCAGTGGTTTATCTCAGTCATAGGCTCCAACCCAGGGAGGAATGCTATGCAGCTGTAGAAAAGGAATGTCTAGCCACAGTGTGGGCATTGCAGAAACTTTAGCCTTATCTGTATGGAAGGAAATTTACTGTTATGACAGATCACAATCCCCTAACATGGTTAAACAGAGCCAGCCAGCAAAATGCCAAGTTGCTAAGATGGAGCCTAGGGTTGCAAGCATATATGTCAGTGCAGCACCACAGTGGGAGTAGCAATGCCAATGCAGATGGGCTGTCAAGACAGGGAATGGGGTGAGGTACCCTCAGATAGCCCTGACTCTCTCAAGTGGTGTTTCTCAAGGGATACTTGAAAAACTAGCTTTGGTTCTCCAGGGAGGAGTAATGTGAAGACCGGTAGAAAAATGTGAAGGCTGCCAGCCTAGCCACATAGAATTGTGCAGATAATTCTGTCATTTGTAAATATGAATGTAAAGTACAGGCTTGTTGTCTTAAATGTAAAGAAATACTGTTACATGTGGAACTGGAAATAAATGTGACAACAGTGCACTTTACTGACCAAAGTAAAGCATGTGGTGACCCTGTGATGTAGACAGTGGTGCCGAGGGGTCTAGATGAAGAAATTATTTCTATTGTTTTAACCAAGTTAAATTGCTAGATTTAAACATGCAAATGTATTTTTATTGCTCTGCTCCTGACCAGCTGCAAGATAAAAGGGAGATGTTAAAAATGTAAAAGTAGTTAATGCGTAGCCTGGGAACACCAGGAAAGTGTAAAAAGATGATGTAATGTTTATCAGAACTGCAACAGAAATTTAAACAGAGAGAATCAGAAGGCACTGAGCATTTTTGTCTTGGTCATCCAACTCACAGCACTGCCTCTTGCTCACATGTAAGTTATCTTAGACTTGTGTTTTTTTTAGGGATAGCTAGAACTAGAAAGATTAGACTAAGTGTTTTTCTTTGAAGTCAGAACTGTACTACCAAATTATTTTAAGTATTTCTGTGTGATCTCTGAACTCTTGACTAACACTGACTGTGTAGTAGAAAGTATTGTCTTGTGGTTTTAATTATTTATTATTAAATATTTTAAAACCTTTTAACTGTGGCTGGTTTGTGTAGAGATAATTTAAGCTCTAGAGTACATTGCATATTTATAGCGTTTACTGTCCAAGTCACTCCAAATAAGCTTGACTGTTTAGTCACAACTACCAATTGGACAATAATATTGCAGAGTAATAATTGGACACCCTTTTAAGGGCCTTTGAGTAGCTGATAATTATTAGCTGGGTGGTGGCAAGTGGTACTACCATATAGTCTGGGTAAAAGGGGCACGGCTGGAGAACCTGTGCCAACCTTCCCCAGAAGTGTCTGTGTGGCTCTATAAACTCTTATCTCAAAGTGTGTGTGTGTCAGCTACTTGGGCAGGGACACATAGCACTGGTTGGACAGAGAGGGTGCTGGAGATTTTAGCTTGCCCAGCTAGGCTGAGATCTGGACCCTATAACTGTGCCAGTGGGGAGTCTTATTGGGGACCTGGAGAGCAAGGGAGTGACCAGCCCCAGACTGACTGTGATCTCTGTGTTCTCTTAAGAGAAATTGCACTTTACTGTGTGTATTTGTTATCCTCTTCTCATATATGAGACACCCTCTCTGGTGTTAGTGATGAGAATTGAGGCTCCTTCATTGCTGGACTAGGGAATGGGTGTCACAATTTGATTTATACACAAATACACACAGACACACCCAGGAAAGGCTGGCACAGGTTTACTATATGTGCCTCCTTTTGCTCAGACTATAAGGTAGTTTTTACTGCCACCAGCCAACTCTTTATCAGCTACTTTAAGGTCCTTAACAAAGGGTGTATAATCTTACTTTGTAATGCTACTAATAATCCAAATGGTAGTTTGTCCAAAAGCAAGAATATTAGGAGTGGCCCACAGTGTCTCCAAATAAATATGCAAGTACTCTCAGAGCATAAATATGTCTCTACACAGATTAGCCAAAATGATAGTTTTAAATATATTTAATAATCAATAATAAAAGAACAGGAAAATACTCAGTAAATAATTACAGTTACATCAGAGTTTAAAATCACAGGAAATATTTCAAACAACATTGCAGGACAGTCTCAAATAAATAAAGAAAATATCTAAGCTATACTTCACTACATTCCTAACTGAATCTAAGAGAAATTACTGTACCCTAGGTAACTTACTTACAGAACATATCAAGACAGATATGGTGAGTGGGTCTTCCAGCTGATGCCCTGTCACTCTCTCAGAGAGTTCTTAAATTAATATTACAAATATTACTGCTGGGGTAGCCAGCAGCATGACATATTTCAAATATTAATGCTGGGGTAGCTAGCAGCATGACATCACTTCTTGTCATCGGACTATCAGTTCCCAGGCTCACAACCATTGATTTTAGCATCTACCTGCAAAACCACATATACTTTAGATCTTTTGGTAAATGGTGGAAGTCATAAAATAATTTACATTCCTCCACATTTAAAGACAATACAAAAACTTCTGGTTGTAGACATGACATTTCTTGTTGCATTGAAACTGAAAGATAACATCTCTTTTATTATGGAGTTATAAAATAATTAAATTTTCAGCTATTCTTCTAAAGTTAACTTCTTGTGTTTCAGTCCTCATTGTTAAAATACATATACATGTAAACAGTTACAGTAGTGTATATACATTTTTGCTCAATATTTTACAACATATCTCTTCTGCACACGTCTGTAAAATATGACATACAAATCTAATACAGTTACAATAACATAAGTAATTGCATCATGCTGATATTCACAAATGACACACAACCACTTACATAATTTCAGATAGCTGTGCTGGCAGTATCTCCTTCTGTCACACTTCTATATAAATCATATTAATAGCCAAATGACATATAATTATTTACAAAATTCCAGCTAGCTGGCCTGGCAGTATTTCCCTTTTGTCACATGCCCCCCCCCCCCCGAAGACTCAAGCTAGTTTTTCAGGTGACTATTGAGAAATGTTGTTTGAGATGATTGGGCCTATCTGGGAATACCTTACCCCATTCCCTGTCTTGATATTCCAGCTGCCTTGACATTACTGACCTCAGTACAGTGCTGCACTGTCCCATCCTATGCCTACAACCCTAGGCTCCACCCCAGTAATTTGGGTTTTTGCTGACTGGCTCCCTGGAACCATAGATACCCCTCTCACTCCTCCTGCCTTGTACCACAAATACTTAGCACCAGGGCCTCCCTATCATGGTAAGGTTTCATCATATTAACATGTAGGCTTGCCACCCCTCCGTTTTTTTTCCGGACTATCAGGAAATCAAAGTGATTCTCCGGTAGTCCGGAAAACACTGTACAAACTCCAGTATTCTGTTTCAAAAAGGAAACAGACTATCGAAGTTTGTAAATCGGCTGATTTACTATGCTTTTTTTACAGAAAAGCATAGTAAATCAGCCAAAAGCAGGCGGCAGGAATAAAAAAAGAGGGCGTTCCCATTGAGTGATGCTGTCGTGACATCACAAAATAGGAGGTATGTTGGCGGGAGAGGGGGTTGGGGTGGGTGGGGTTACTGGTGACGCGAGGGGCATGGCTTTGCTCCGGTTTTAGCCGTGAAGGAAGGTGGCAACCCTATTAACATGGCACAGTTTATGCCTCTGCCTCCTGCCTAGCACTTCTCCCATGTAGTTAACATCACTGACCTTCCTTCCCACATTGAAGGGTCCCTCCCAAGCTGCCTGCAACTTGTTGTGACTGACAGGAATGAGAACCATTACCTGCTGCCCCACAGCATACTATCTAGCTTGGGCATTCCTGTCATACCAGACCTTTATTTGCTGTTGGGATTCTGCCAGTTTTCCCTGGGCCAAGCCCATGAGCTCTCTGAGCCTTGTCCGGAGGTTTAGGACATATGGCACAACAGACTCCTTGTGGATTTCACACTCACCCTCCCACTGATCATGAATCAAATCTAGAGGTCCCCTCACCCTATATCAATACAGCAACTCAAAGGGTGTAAACCTGTGGATTTCTGGGGCACACCTCTGTAAGGAAGTAATAGACAGGGCAAATATTTGTCCCACTCCCTCTTAAACTGGTCTGCAAATACTTGTAACATGGTCTTGAGTTTAGAGTTTAACCTTTCAAACAAATCATTATTCTGGGGATGGTAGGGGTTGGTCTTTAGGTGCTTCACCCCACAGCGCTCCCACAGACAAGCCAACAGGTCTGACATGAAACTGGCACCTCTGTCAGTTAGTATTTCTTATGGGAAACCTACCCTGCTGAAAATCTCTAACAGCATTTGTCGCCTTGTCAGCCTCAATGGAGGACAATGCCATTTCAGCTTTCAGATGGTGAAAATGCTTGCTGTAAAATAACTCCTTCCAGTTGTAATGCACTGCCTGCTGAACTACAACCCTGAAACCACTCCTAATTTAAGAAATAACTTAACACTTTCACAACCTTAGCACAGTATAAATGTTTCATTAACAAAGGTTGATCATAACAAGTCTACAAATATTACATTTGATGCAACAACCCAAACCCCATGTCCAAATGGGAATAAAGGGGGGGGGGGCAAGCTATTGCTTCAATGAAAGCTTCCCACGTTGAACTATACAGTGTTTTTCTTTGCAGCTTGCTTTTTTTCATATAAGGACTAATCCGTGATATCTAGATAGATGTATTGCCATGTCTAGCAATATTGTAAATTATTGCACTGTTTTTCACTACTGTAAATTGTGTTTGTTCCTTATGCAATTTTTTTTCCACGTTCTCTCTCCATTGCCTGTCACTCATCAGACCTCTCTGTCAATTAGCTGTTTCATTCCTACATGGCAAGGGCCAAACAAGAAGGGTCACCATGCAGGCAGATGTCACTGGTACTTTGAAGTTTGTTTCTACACATCCTAAATATGCATTTGTTTTCATATGGAAAATTGGAGAGGACATACAATTGATTGACTGCAGAAGCTGTACTTTACTTCAAAAAAGGATCTTGCCTCCAAACAACCCCGCCCATTCCCTGTAACAGGAGCACTGGTCCCCCTATAGTTTCCACCACTGAGCACACACTGTCTTATGTGCCTCCAAGCCCACCATCTTCCAAGGAGAGGCACGACTGTCACAATCCTTCACTCATCCTTCAATTTACCTGGCTCCACCACCCTGGGACACTTAACTGTACCCCATTCCCCTGGGTTGAAATCAGGTTTCCATCTCTCTACATCAGAGAGCACATTTGCTTTAGGAACAGCATAGCTCTTATGTTTTTGCATTTTGGCCTGAGTCTCTGATTGAAAAGGGTCGATTAGCCAGTTCATGGACTTTTGAACAACCATTTTTAAGGATTACAAGGTTACTTAAATGACTTGAAATAATATGGCAAATATCTGAGAATATGTCATAATTGTTGGCTACTAAGTATACTCAGTTCTAGACTTCAAAGACACATGCTCCCTTATGTTCAATTCATATACATCAAATGGCAGTCTAAATTTGAGTGTGGAGAGGGGAGAAGGGAGTGTGTTAAGTCTTGTGTCCAAAATTTCACTGCTCATGTAAATACATTTTCTGCATTGGAGTTCCACAATGCTTAGTCTGAGCCCAAGTGATATACACACCCCTAATGGAATTACATCAAATTCTAGACACTGAAGCAAAATGCTTCAGAATGCACTATGTCCAAGAGCAAGCATCTCAACCCGAATTACATTTTTTAACTGATCTCAGTGACTCTACCTGCACCCAGTTGTCCAATTCATTCTGCAGTTGCTGGAGACCCTCAGGCAGATGAGACCTCCATGGCTCATTTTTTTCTGCTCAGGTTTCTCCCACCAGCTCAGCTGCAGGAGATGGATAGAAGAGAATGGGCCAACCTTGCTGGTCCTGTAGGGTAGGTACCCTCTCCTGTGGCTGTGACCCCCCTCCCCTTCCCTTCAGCAGCTTTTCTAGAATCCACTATAGCTACCTTCCACCTTCCAAGGGTTCCCCTCGTCTCACACTGGGACTGTACACAGCAACAACAGGCTCAATAAACCCAAGTTTCACTGGGTGTATGTGTCACCCATGTGGTGAAACAGAGCTGTCTCCCTCCTCCTATGATGGATGAGGGGGCAGCAGACACTCATTTCCATCCTCCTACCCACCTCTTACATGGGTCTGAGCCATTATTTACACTTGGGTTACCTGCAGTGTAGTCAGGGCTTTATTCATTTACACCACAGAGTGGCTGTGCCTCATTAAAAGTTCTAGATATAACTTAAGAATTAGCCTTGAAAACCCATGTATATAGTGCAGTTGCAACTACCATTTTGCCATTAGTAAATTAATTGCTGCTCCCTTCTGATTTTCACTGCAGCACCATTATCGTTAAGCACATAGAGCTTTGGCCATACCACATTTGCAGTATCAGAAAAGATAACCCTGCTCAATGTTAGCTTATACATCTAGAGGTCAATGTTATCTTCCAGCCTTTGCACAATCTATATGTTTTCTCAGTACCTGCATGTGTTTTTGTTTGTTTGCGAGTGCTCCAGTTTCCTTTCACCTCCCAAAAACATACTGATTTATTAGTGTTGTCCTTATGTTATTATTTATTTATTCATTTGACATTTGTTGACCGGGTTGGTCCAGCTGGGCTGCAGCCCTTTTTCAGTGGAGACAAGGGGAGAAAAGCTCCACAAATATAAAGATACTCTAATGCATGACTACAAAAACATAATACATAGATATATAGAACAAGATTAGAAAAATTAACAATAATACAAATTAGAGATAAGATATGTGATTGCTAATAACTTCTAAGAATCAGTAATGCACAGTATATTATTGTACAGAGTAAATGTTACATTATTAAAACAAATACATTTTTTATCTTCAGTTAACCTGAAAAGTAGCAATGGGAAGGTAAAGTTTGGTACATAATTTGCATTAATGCCTATATTAAAATGCAGGTATGAGGTAGAGAGAGTAGAAGAAGTAGGAGTTGTGCTGAGAAATTAGGTGGAGGAAAAAGGAAGTAGGGTGAAACAGCTGGGGGATGTATTCGTTCTTGCCCTTGGGGCCCTGTTTGTGGCTAAAAAGGGTCTAAGGATCAGCCCACTTAACCAATTAAAAATCGTATAATTTTATTTTAGCATTTGTTTCTGAAATAACATAATACATATTTCAAACAGGTTTTGCAGACTTTAGTTTGAAGAGACCACTGCCATCCCTTAATAAAAAATGAGTATAAAGCAGAATGCCACACTGACAGTGAAACCATTTTGAAATACTACACTTTACCTCAAAGACTACATATGCCAGTTCTCTCCTGAGAGTTTCTAAACATTCAATCTTCCTTATAACACCAGATATCCAATATATCAAAGACTGTTACACCACAAATTTCAGAGAATCTCATGCTTAATCAGAGCATACCATGTTCTACCGAAAGTAAGGGACAAATTTACTCTGTCCCATATTTATTAATACTTACCTTTATGTAATAATACATTCTCTTTACTTAAAATAAAATAAACACATGGATGTATAAAATTTTTAAACACACACACACACGCACACACACGCACACACACACGCGCACACACACACAGACACACACACACACACACACACACAGACACACACACACACACGCACACACACACACACACACACACACACACACACACACACACACACACACACACACACACACACACACACACACACACACACACACACACACACACACACCTCATGTGGGACTTGGCTGCTCTTATTCATAGCCATTCCCATTACAGATAGTGATCAGGCGATCAGTGTTACAGATAAGGGGAAATGAATGGATTGTTTATGTGGTCAGTGTGTACTGCTATCACTGCCCACATGGTATCGATTGTTTGAAATTAAAAAAAAAACATGAAAAAGAAAAGATCATGAAGATCAGGAGCCTTTGCTTAGAGTGCTCTCAGAGATCAGCGGTTCCATGCAACTGATCTGTAGAGCTTCATTCTCCACCATACCTTTCAACTTCTTAGAACAAGCAGTCTGGAGAAAGCATAAATATTGGGGGGATAAAGGCCCAGAAATAGGGGCAATTGTTTAATAATGCTCTTACAAACTTAGCAAGTTGATTGAATAGCAGGTTTTACTTCAGCATGAATTTTTCTGAAGGGTATGAAGTCTGAAACTCAAATGTCTGCCATTATCTTCTAACATCTGCCTTTAATGGTTTGCCACTAATCTGCTAGAAAACACAATGTTATGGAAGACAAACCAAGAATATGAAGGAAAATTAGGTACATCCTGTGAAAATCTGTACAATTGAAAGATATGTTACTTGACTACTGCCACTCAGAAAAGCCAGGCGTTTATTTCCTGTATCTATAATATGTAGTCTGACATCAAAACATTACCTTTTTTAATCACTGTCTGGTATTGTATGATGTCACCATTTGGATATAATAACTGTGTCTTCTCACCTGATATGAAACAAGATCGTTGTTTGAACAGTAGCATGACAACAGGCTGAATCAGGGTGATTTCTATTTTCCCATAGAACCAAAATGCATTTTTATTGTTTTTCTCATTGTTGGCGGCCATGGTAGTACAGCAGTTAGCAATGCCGCCTCACAGCAAGAGGTTCTCTGGTTCAGTCCTTGGCTGGGGTGCTTTCTGTGTGGAGTCTGCATGGCCTCCCTGTGGTCATGTGGGTTACCTCCGGGTGCTCCGGTTTCATCCCACAGACATGCTGTAGGTGGATTGGACACTCTAAATTGTCCCTAGGTGTGAGTGTATGTGTGTGTGTGCCTTCTGTGGAAGGTTGGGTACTGGGCTGGCAACTCGACACTGTAAAACTCCACTGCCAATCATGAGCAGACAGGTGATCTGCTGTGGCGACCCCTAACTGGGAAAAGCCGAAAGAAGAAGATTGTTGTTCTCAGAGACTAACCTTATATGTTTTAAACCCCTCTCATCAGCCATTTGCCAGCTGTCTAGTTACAGGTGGCCGATACCCTCACAGTTAAGTATCACATCCATACAACCCTCTTATTAGGCCTTGCTATCTTTGCATACTCTCTAGATCAGATATATATTGCATTTGTTCCACTACACAGACAGCTTCTTATTAATGAAGTATCACATCAAGACTCTCCTTGGGCTTGTATTACTGCTTTTCCATTACCTAACTTAAAGCGGTTTTGAAGTAGAAGTGTTAAACTAAAACTGAATTTATGTACTCGGGCCGAATTTATCATTGGTGCTAGTTTTCTCTCCTTACAGGACCTGTACAATTCCAGAGATATGAGAAAAGGCCAGGGAAAATTATCACCGACCCTTCGCATCCAAGCCGCTGTCTTTTTTTAACTATTACCATCAGCCAGACATTATAGATTAATACGCATCAAAGCAAGTAGATATATGAACAGTTTTTTCCACAGGCCATCAGGTTCATAAATTGTTAACTCAGCTTATTAGGCGGGGTATTCTTTCTTTTTCCCAAGCCTCCAAGGGTTCTGCAATATTACTTACATAGGGCCAGATTCAGGAAGCCTCCGTGTAAGAGTTATAACTCTTACACGGAGGCTCAGTCGCAGTGTGATGTCAGCATGTCATGCATATGCATGAGGTGCATGAGACATGCTGAATCACACTGTAACTCTTACAGTCCGTGTAAGAGAGTAAGCGTGTCCGTGGCTAAGCCCTGCATCGGACACACCCGTAAGTGTAGAATGGCTGAAAGTAAACAGCCACGAGAGAGGCCATGGAAATGTAAACAAACACACTACACAACACATTCCCCCACAGACCATCAGTGTACAAAGTGAACAGAGGCTATAAAATGAAAATGAAAACTGTTTTATTTTTTTAAACCCCTGTAAATGTGTGCTACTGTGTGCTGGGTGTGATGAGTGTGCTACTAAGCAACTGCAGTTAGCAATCAGTGGAAAATGATATGAGAACTAAATATGCAAAGTAAGCCAAGAAGAAATAGCTTAGCGGTAGAGTTGCCGGCTTAAGAGTAGGCAGGCAGGGTTCGAGCCCACACCACAGCCTTTTTTTGTTGTAAATAAGCACTAAACAAGCCCCTGACAGTATTGTCCAAATGTAAAAGTATACCCTTTTGTAAAATGGAATGAAATGGAGCATATATATTGAAGTAACACAATAATAAAAATAATTAGAAATGTACTGATAGCTAAGCTGCTGTGAGACACAGTGCCCGTAGCTGCGTAGTGTTTAAAAAGCTGCAAACTGTATGCCCGTTGCTAAGCACTGGTTTAACAGGCTGAAACTGTTTGCAACTAGCTGTGCTCAGCTTAACATGTGTGTCACTAGCCAGTTAAGGTTTATCCCAGCGCACACCGTTTGCGCGCCGCTCCCACAAGCTAACTGCCAGTGCATCGTGAGCTCAGCAAGCAGCGCAGACCTGGTTTTAAGTGCTTAAAAGTGCCTTTATGGCACTTTGATTGACAGGTCCTGTACTCATTTTGAAAGTCTGGAAAGAAAAATAAATTCCTACTGCCAGTCTCAAACCCAGGACCTTGGTAACATTAGTCTGTATAACCTACAACTAAGCCATGACTGCCATACAAGAACATAGTGCTAAAATAAATATAACATGTAATAGTAGGAATCAATATAAAGGCAATATAGGAGGTGTACTACCCAATACATCTCAGGTAGAGTTTTAATGTCCGAATTACTGGATTCCCACACTAGTTCAGTGTTAACAGAAACAGCCCTACTAATTGTTCGCTTGTACATAATAATGTAAGGTAATGTACACATAAGAAGGTATGTAAATGTACACATACATATATATAAATATATAGTAATACATATGAAATATAGTCGTAGGTGTCAGTATCCATACACACTCACTACAGGAGACAGTGAAGATAAATGCAGCAGCCAGAATCTGCAACACAGCCTGACTCCTGTGAGACCTACTAACCCCTTAACTGCTGGAAGGTGCCTCCAGCACTTTGATTGATAGACCCTGTACTCAATTTGAAAGCAAAATACAAGCATACTAGTAGGCCCTACCACAAGACCGTTGTAACACTAGTCTGTATGACCTACCAGCAAGACATGACTCTCATACAGGAATATAGTGCTAAATAAGTGGAACATGTAATAGTAGGAATGAAGATAAAGGCAATATAGTATGTGTACTACCCTAAGCATGTCAGACAGACCTTCACTGTCCCAATTACTGGATTCCCATACTAGTGTGTGTTAACAGAAACAGCCCTGAAAATTGTTAGCTTGTACCCAATATTGTCAGCTAATGTACATATATGACAGTATGTATATGTACACATATGTATATATAGCAATACATAATAAATATAGTTGTGGGTGTCAGTATGCATACACACTCACTACAGGAACAGGTGGGAGAAATGCAGCAACCTGAATTCACAACACAGCATGAAGCATGAGAGATGTACTAACCTTCACACTCACAGAACATTTTCCAACAGCATACCAGCATGGTCCACACCCTTACAATCTGAAAGGGCAACGCCTATCTCACATACCTTTTTATAGCACTGTCCTGAAATCACAGTGAGACATGCAATCAGTATACAACTGGCTGTATGCAATTAGCCAATGCTGCCTTACAATTGGTGCAGAGGCCATCACATGGTTCTATGCAGATACCTACAAAAGCATTCAGTACCCACACACCACACATGCAATACAATCATTGCACAAACCTGAGAGAGAGAGAGAGAGAGAGAGAGAAACAGAAATACGAAAATAAACAGACTGACAGCAGCAAAACCAGCAGCAGCAGTAGAAAACTGCAAGCAGCAAGCAGCATCACTGATACAGCAACAGCTGCCACAAACACAGGTAATGCAAAGTAGCAGGTTAATACTGTGTTTACTGTGACACCTCCAAATGTATCATAGTTCACTATCTATAGGTATGTCCATGAGATAGGTTGTGTGTACATAGTCCTGAAATATATACATATGTAATATTGCTGTACATGTTGCCCATACTTAAAACTTCCATAGCTTAGAACACAAGGCCAGTTGTGCATATGATGCAGTAGTTACCAGGGTCAGTAGAGGTTACTCCTCATTGGTGTGGGACCACTGTGTATGTATGGCACTGTTCAGGTACATATCCGTAGTATGGCCAGGGATTAATATCAGTCTGTCATGTGATGCTATGTCCTCCAGGGGTGAATGTAGCACACATCCAGGGATACCATTAAGTAACAGTGATGCTATGTGTTCTGCAATGATGAGGGTGGCTCTCACCTGGACATGTGAGAGGATAGGGAGGTTACAGTCATCTGGGATAACTAATACCACATGTGTAGGAGAATGGGGGGGGTACCTGCACCTAAACTGTCTGCAACAATGTTGCCAATATCTGTGCATTTGGTGAATGTGAAGCATCTTAACACTGCTGACCACAGATGCCTTGCCGTCATGTGAATCTGCCCTGTGCTGCAGTAGCCTCCTACTACTGTTATACAATATGCCTGTATCTGTAGTCCACTGGACAGGATTAATAAGTGGTGTGCAGTTGTTCTGGGTTAGATATGTGTGTGCACAGTACATGCAGTATGTGGGATGTCTGTGGTAAGCATATGCAAAGGTGCCGGCCGGTGTGTTGTGGCTTCCACTGGCCCAATGGGCTGCATGGATAGCATCACTGTCATAACTAGTGAATAACTGTGTAATTACATGGATACATAGCAAGGTAGTGTACTGTGCTTGTGGTGTTGTTCGGATATGTATATCCAGGCTGAGTAATGTGTGTCCACATCACAGGGTTGGATGTCAACACACATCCAGTATGTAGGGATGAACACCCAGAGTGTGTCAGACGTGTCGCCTGTGCAGAAATATCCGGCCATTACCTGTGCATCCCCCACAACACGCACACATGCAACATATGGCAGAAGTACTATAGCAGTACACACATATTCATAGGTTCATACTAGGCTATTTGCCCTAGGGCATTGGTAAGCCTAGTAGAATGTGTTTGTCTTTCCACCCAATTACAAGTTATGCTGCTATGCCCTTGTCCGACGTTAGTATACTGTGCCTCTGTCTAACAGTGACATAGAAGTGATACCTGGGGTACAACTATGATCTCCATCCACTCATCCAGATTCCTATGGAAGAGAGTCAATGACGGACTCTGCCTAACCTGTAGTGTGAGCCCATTACAGAGTGAAGGGAGCCTCTCGGTTAGGAATATGCCCCTCCAGCATGTCCATGTATGTCAGTGCTGAGGTCCAGGTCTCCTGAGCATGTGGCTGTATGGGACTCTGATTGCCTGAGGTGCAGCATGTTCATTACTGCTGGGTAGGACATGGCTGTATATGGCACAGATTGCCTCTGAACAGGCAGTATGCCACTGAGTCCAGCTGGATTTCCTTTACCTGGGCAGCATATGACATCTGTATGAGCCATTGCATCCCCTTGATGAGGTACTGTTGTCCTGTACCAGTTGCTGTAGGTGTCTGGTTAGGTACATCCCAAAAGGTGCATTATGCAATTATAGGCCTGATGATGGATGAGTAAAGAGGCACAATGACCTCCCCTGCCATACATGTGAATCCCTCATGATTAGCTGGGCTATATAACATGTCTTTCAATCCACGTTGGCCATGTGGTTGACAAATGACAGACCGCTACCATGTTTCTTCCCAGGTCCCCAACTACATCTTCTGTACTCAATGGCCTAACACCTATGTTGTACTTTGCCACCAATGTGGCGTGGGAATCTGCATTGAATACTGATACTCCTCCTCCCTTGTTCAAGTGTTGGGGCCGACAAGAATGGTAACAGCTATAACTTGGTAGTACTGGTGTGCTCCTGTGAAACCTGAAACAGGTTCATGTTACTGCACAGATATCGATGTCCAGAATGCTAAGTAGGGTTTTGAGTGCGTGCATCCTGAGGTCTAGACTTCCGGTGTTGAGTAGCATCACTCTTACTTCCTCATCCTTTGTGATACAAATGGATGTGGGTTTGCCTTATGAGCCTTGCCCAATACAGGCACTATGGGTGTAGCAAGAGGCTCCAAATTCCAATAGGACAGGGGTGACAGGTGCAAGCTGTTCCTAGCAAAGCATACCACCCCAAGATGGCAGGCATTGGCACACCTGTGAATGACACCAGTATGTCAGTCAATTGATGGAAGGGATCATCGTGCCTTGATATTGTGGCATTGTTCTTGGTGAGGGTAGGGTGCTACTCAAGGTCAGGGTCAAACTGTCTTGGGCTCGTGCTCAGAGAGCTCTGTACTGTCTCATGTCATGTAGTCCAGGGAGGTATGTGTCAGGTCATTCACACCAGCATGGACATTGACTGAGTCATACCTGTACTTGCCTTGGGGTTACCTGAGTGTTTGTGTTATGTGGCAGGTCATAGTGCCTGACAGGCTGCACACCATTACCCTCACCTCGTTAAGCCTGGTGAACATGATGTTAGTGTGCCTGATGATAGAGGCACCTAGTACAGGTGTATGAGGTGTGTTGTGTACTGTTAATGGCTGTGAGTGTTCAGCACATTGGCTTTGTGTGATATGTGTTGCACGTGTTCGTTTCCGTGGTAGTGGTTGCATGAGTGTCTACTTAGGAGGTCTCTGCTACATAGGCAGACCTGTAGTCCGAGCCTACAAGTATGTTCATGTGTGATCATGTGTTAGTTCTGCTGTCGTGGTAGGTCTATGTGAGACTGGAAGTGTAGTGAGTGTGGTTTCCCTCACCACCTGACTGGTTATGGCGGTATTGAGTAGACAGAGCCTAGCCTCCAGTTTGGTATATGGTTGCATCACTCACATGAGTTTGAATTTGTTGTTAGGAGGAGGGGGTTGTCTGTGTGCATGCAGCTGTTCTAACATTGTCTCTGGAGTACCACACTCACCAGCTGGACTGGGGAGGGAACTGACAACTGACCTCTGGACATGCTAGAATACTATTGTGAATTCCGTAATAATTGAAAACAAGGTCCAGTGGGGAGTGAGGTTGTACTGATATTACCTACAACTGCTGACTGATATAAAAGCGTCAGTGAGCAAGTGCCAGGTAACCTAAGTGCAATGTGTCACAATTAAGTAAATGCAACAATGACAAGCAGTCACTTGCTGTCATGAGTAACATGGAAGTACGTACAGTAAGCAATGCAGATATCAGTAGTGAGTCACAGACGTGTTGAGAAGCTGTGTATTATGTGGAAGTAGCATACCAGTGAAATAACAAGCTAACAAATAACAAGCATATAAACAAAGGTAGATCCGGGAGGCCTGGATGTAGTGTTTGCTACAGCAAACAAGGTGTAGCAATGTCAGTAAGTTACAGCTCAGATATGCAGGCACTATAAACCTGAAACCAGATGTCCCCAGCTATGAATGGCAGAGTACAGCCTATTGTCACACACGAGTGCAGACCACAAACCTTGTTAATGTTAAATAACTGGCCTGAAGGCCAACTGCCTATACCAGAACTAATACACTTGTACACTGGGCCCTCAATCAGCAGTTCCCAACTTCAATGGATGAAAGATATGTGTCCTGCCACCACAGTGCTTGCCACAAACCTTCCTAATGTAAAACAACTGGCCTGAAGGCCAAGTGCTTAGTCAAAATGACTTAGAATGATAGCTACACTGTAATCAAGTCCTAATGTAAAACAACTGGCCTGAAGGCCAAGTGCTTAGTCAAAATGACTTAGAATGATAGCTACACTGTAATCAAGTTACAACCAAGCAGTAATAAGTACAATGTAATACTCCCTGTATAGAATGTGTACCATGTATTGCTGAGATACTATGCTGATAACCTGTTTGTGTACCTTTCCAGATCAACATGGCTCCAAAAAGGAACCCAGCATATTCTGCTGCAGAGGATGACGTGATTCACCAGAGCCTGGTGCATGACTATGCCATCCTGTTCTCATGCACCACCCAGAATCAGCAGGAGAGGTCTGCACTGTGGCAAAACCTACTTAGCAGGATAAATGATGTTGGCATGCATAATAGGACATATGAGCAGGTGAGACATCACTGCAGTGATTTGATTAGAAATGTCCGCCAGCGTGCTGCAGATATCCATGAGCAACAGGTTGCCACAGGTGGGGGTGGCCACATCCCCCACACCAGACAGGAGGGGCTACTGCTAAGTGTTGTGGATCCAGCCCCAGAACAACAACAGCAACAGTCATGCATCATGATGGAGGTTGGATCCACACAGCAGCAAGACACCGGCGTGCAGGTAAGATGCCATATTTATTTATTGTTATTACTTTTACATTTGTTGACCAAGATAGTCTAGCTGGATATATGTCCACTTTCAGTAGAGGCCTGGGGAGAAAAGCTCCACACATAACATAATAAAGGCAGACAGACAAGTTGTTAATACAGACAGCCAACAGAATAGAAATATACACCAGCCTGTTCATTAAATCAACATACATTTAAGGAACTCAAACAGTTTAGAGTCATACACAATGTACTGTCGGTTTCAAAGCAATTCTACCTAAAGCATAACGGTTATGCAATAAGGCAAAAGCCATATAGATAATACTTAGGGCTCAGAAGGGTAGAGAAGTAGAAGGAGTATGAAAGATAAAATAATAGGGAAGAGGCAGGAGTCAAGAAGGGAAGTGAGGAAAAGAAGGAAGACAGTCAAGAGGAGGTGGGAGGGATGGGAGAAGTAGGTCAGAGCATAGAAGGACATCAAGGTGAAAGAAACAGGGTAGAAGCTAGTTTTTATGCACAATGAGCGCGTTAAAGGTAAAGAGAGGGTGGGGAGAGGGACGTTAGCCTGGAGTCCAACAAGAACAAAGCCAGTGGTTTTGGAAGTACAGTTTGAGTTGTCGTTTGAAGAGAGGTAAGAGTGAGATTAGAGTTAACTCCTGGTATGTACATATGACTGTTCTGTACACTGTTACTTCATGCACGCATAAGGTGTGCATGTGGTATGTATATGTCATCATGATATGTAATTGTGCATGTGTGATACAGACATTATGAGCAGCTGATGTGTATAAGGGAACTAGTGTACTACTGTACTGTATCATGTGCAAAACAAATGGCACACTTGTGCCCACTGACATTACTCTCTTCACACTTCCAGGTCCCTCCCATCTAGCAACGAGGCAGACCATACATGCTGGTGAGTATTTTTAACATTACCTGAAAAACAATTTATAATACTAGTAAGAGTAGTGTAACGCTGTAGTAGACATGCTGGTGAGTGTGTTAATAATAACTGTAATACCCAGTTGTACTAAATTAAGAGTAGTGTAACACGGTACTGATGTGTGTGTTTACTGTGGGGTGTGCATGTGTGCGAGTGTGCCTGTGCCCATGTGTGCATGTGTGTTAGTGTCCATGAGTGCATGTGCCCATTTCTGAATGTGTGCATTAGTATTGAAGTGCATCTCTGTCAAATATGTGTTGGGACTGTAATCTGTGTTCCCTGTTTTCCTCCCGTAGGTTCTGGTGCTGCTCTGGTGACCTGCAGCAGGGAACCTGAATCTTGTGCCCCAGGTACTGATGATGATGAAATGTCTGTAATGGTGCAGGAAGGTGTGTCTGGGTCTGCCATTGGTCAGCCAATTGACAGTACACAGCTGTCAACCCCGTCAATGCGCACAGTCATCCTGCCGTTACATCCTTTGTCACCATTGTCTCTAGGTGATGGACAGTCTGCAGTGGGCATAGATCAGGGTAATGTGGTACCTGTGGTACATGCATCCCCACAAGGCAGCCATGAGCAGGGTCCTCCAATGGTACCACGCAGACAGTCGCCCATGGGTTCTCGTGGGGGCATCCATGGCCGTACTGCCTCTGGCCGACGTGCCCAAGCAGGTATGTCAACCTCCACTATGTTTCGAACTGTCATGCAGGCACAGGCACGTATGGAAAGGTACACCAGACAGGGTCTGAGGGAGCTGAGAGCATGTCGCACAGCCATGACAGACGGCATGCGTGACGTTGCGAATGCTATCCGTAACTTCACAGATGTCATTGACAGACGTTGTGGGGGCATAGAACAGCTGCTCCACAACCAGATGTCCATGGGCCAGGGCGATGGTGTGCGTTTGCGACGTCGACGTGGCCGTATGCCAGCAACAGCACCAGCTGGCAGTGGCCGTGGACGACAACAGGCCCACTCATGCACCTCAAGTGCCAGGACCAGCCCCAGCAATGCTGGGTCTGTACTGTCATCAAGACGCCCCAGGAGACCACGTGCACGTGGCTCTGGACAGTCCCAACAGGGAACTGTGTCCAGTCAGCACACCCCTGCTTTTGACGACAGTACCCAGTCTGGGTTAGTACCGGATACGGCCCGTAGCACCCCTGCCAGGCACAGGTACCATGTCCGTGCCCACAGACACTGATCTGGATGACCTGACAGGTACAGTCTGTGGCTGTCCACAAAACCCTGTACATGGCAGCCATTATGTGGGACTGTGTGCGTGCTTACACACATGCAGAAACCTAACACCTAGGGCAAACACATACACACACACACTGCACCAACACTGGTCCACCCTGTACTGCTGCCCCTCACAAACACACATACACACACATGTCAATTGGTGTCACCAGTGGCTGGCTTGGGCATACCTAACCCACACCCTGTGCATATGATGACACTGTGCCACCTCCTGCATACTACAACATTGGTGCAGGAAAAGGTATACACGTTGCTGATGCACAGGGTGTCTACATAGATGTGTATAAGTAGTAACATGTTTGTAACTGTTCACTGTTCCAGTATGATTGTGTGTATATCCCAGCAGTCCTGCTGCAGTAACTGTATGAATGTCCTCAATTGTTATCTGCACCCATACTACTTACCAAAGTGTACCAGCTGCACACCATCACATGCTAACATTGACCATGGGAATGCGCATCATGTGCTGTTATGTAGATTCAGCTATATGTATCTGTTCTGTCACACATGAATTTATACACACCCTGCTACCCACACACATGCACACGCTCACCTGCCATTCCCATTATTTATTACCCTACATGAGTAGCTGTCGATACATGACAGGTACACATTTGAGAAGTGCACTATGTTGTTTACTACTCACTTCCTCTTCTCTACCTGTACTCACAGGGTGCAGGCAACCTCATCAGTTCAAAGATGTAATGTGCATCAGGTACTGTGGTACCCTGATTGCCACATCAAACATGTTTCCCATGGAAATGCACACACAGACACATCCCACATCCACACACTTGCCACATTCAGGCTTCAAAACACTATCTAGGTATATTCTGGTACATGTGCGTGTTACAGTAGCATGTAACACTATACTGAGTACTGGCAGTTGTCTGTTGTCATGTTGTTTGTATAGAATAAAAGAATTGTAAGATTATCCTACTTCGTTTTGTGGACATTACTTGAAGAAGTGTTACCTTACATGTGTTATTGGTACCACCACCTTCTCTTTTGTAGTTTTGTTTGTATAGGGTGCTGTCAACATCACTGCTTGTTAAGGGTAATGAGCACCCTGCAGTGCATAGCCCCATGTGGCAAAAGCTACATCCCACCCCCATCATTGTGCACACACACTAACCACACCCACAGTAAAACACATACTTTCCATTTGCAAGATTCAAACCCATACCTAACTGTGTTATGTCAGTAGAAACAGACACATTAGCAGAGTGTGTTATATGCAGTAGTTGTGGGAATCCTTTCTAATGCTGTACTTAGAGGGTGCTGACATCATCTGTGTGTAGGAGGAGGGATGTGCACCCTGTAGTGTGTTCTCCCAGTTGGCAAAAGGCACTTAACCCTCCTAGCATAGTGCGCACACATAAACCCCACTCATACTAACACACATACATTCCCTTTGCAGGATTCAAACCCCTACCTAACTATGTTATGACACTGGAGAAAGATGCATTAGCGGAGCACACTATGCGAATTACTGGAGAACTTTAATACAGGTAATATAGTTATAGAGTCCTGACATCATCAGTGTTTCAAAAGGGGACCTGCATCCTGTACTGTACTGTCACAGCTGCTAATAGGGGCATTTCCCACACACACATTGATGTGTTTGAGGTTTGCATATGTGGGGGATCCAGTACTCCAGTGTGATTTGTATATGGTTTGATTGCAACAATGAGGGATATACTCCCAGTGGTGAGCATTTTGTACTCATGTTTGTGATGATCAGGTCTAGTATATCTGCCCCTCTTGTGGGAAGGTTGGTTACCTGTTCCATAGCTAAAGAATGTCTGATCTGTGGGAACCTTAGAGCTTGGGTATTGTGGCTTGTGTAATGTTCACAGTCTATGTTTGGGTAGCTGATGTCACCCAGTATGATGGTGTTTGCAGAGAAATCTATACTCTCCTGTGTCAGCATGAAGGCTGTGTGGGAGTCCTGAGTTTGAGAGGGTGCTGTAAGAGCTCCTCTGTGTCTCTTTCCATGTGGTCCGGGGAGGTACATCTCAGGTTGTTTGCACCAGCATGGACAATGACTGCCTCATAGTTGTACTTGCTGTGGAGTGACCTGTGTGCCTGTGTTATGTGGCACATTCTATCACCCGACAGGTAGCTAAATGTGACCCTCACCTTGCTCTGTCTGGGGGGGTGGCATGTCTGTCAACAGCTCATGTCAAGCAAGTTCACACCCCTCATAAATGATGTGGAAACCTTCAAAGGCCACAGGCCTGTTGAAAATATGGACCAGACTGCAGATACCTGTATAAAGGCATTCTATGGACACATTCAGGAATGCATGGATCATGACACCACATATGACAGCATGACCCAATTCTCCAAAGGCAGATGCCCTGGGTGCCGGACACCAGCCATAAACACACTATACAATAGAAGGATGACGCCACTACATGATACAACAACCTCTCAAAATGTGAAGGCACCACTGATGAGTATTGGAAGACAACTACAGGCACCCATACGATTGTCTAAGGCCATCTTTGAGAAAAGATTCCACAAGCCACTGAGGATAATCACAAGGCTGTCTGTAGTTATGTTAGGAACCTGGGTGGTACTACCCAGATATGCTCAGAGGTAATCCAAGATGTCACACAAAATACAAAACACACAGACATTGCCATCATCCTAGTGGACAGGTTCACTGCTGCCTTCTCCCCCCCACCACACCGAAAGGGCAAATATGTCTCGCAGCAGAGTGCTGCCCCCCCTGACATCACAGATGCTCAGGTAAGAGATGCCCTTCCCAAAGCAATAAACACTGCATCAATGGGACCAGACAGTGTCCCAGGCTGTGTCCTACATGAACCACAAGAAGAGCTACACCCAGACATAACACCACTGTTCAATCCCAGACTTACTACATGATATGTGGCCAGAGAGTGGCATATAGCAACAGTGGTCCCTCTACATTCAGGTGGTGCCTTCACGGATCCTGGACACTATTCGCCCCATATGTCTGACTAGCTTTGTCTGCATATCTATGGCAAGGATCATCATGAACCTCACATATCTAGATATTGTGTACCTACAGACATGTCACCATACACAGTTTGGCTTTGTTAATGGCAGATCCTGCCTCTCAAACCTGTTTGATTTCTTTAAAACAGTCACCAAGGCCACTGTCAAGGGGAAGGAGGTCTACACAGCCTACCTGGACCTTGCATAAGCCTTTGATACAATACCCCATTTGTGCATTATAGGGAAGCTCACCAGTGTACATATTAACCCCTATGTCACTATGGTTATTGCACACTGGCTCAAGGGCAGAACACACATGGCTAGACTTGCTGGAGCCATGTCAGCCTCCAACCTGGTACAAGTGGTGTCCCACAAGGCTCAGCCCTGGGAGCTGTCATGTTCATTATATATTTACCATAGGTACAGGCCAACATGGAAGTACTGTGGCTGAGCAAGTCGCAGGTGACTGCAAACTCTACTCAGTGGCATACTCCCTCTTCATAGGCAATCTGTGTCTGACATATAAAGCCATGTCAAACCCTCACTTAATGGCCATGCTGCTCCTCAGAATATCCAGATCCCATCAGGATACACGCTGGAAAGACTTGAACCTCAGGAGTGATATACATAGGACATGCTGGAGGGGCACATTCACAACTCTGGAGGCTCCCTTCATTCTTGAATATTATCCCAATAGAGGTTAGGCAGACTGACTCAGTGACTGTCTTCAAGAGTGATATTAATGACTGGATGTGACATTGTAGGGTTACCCTGGGTATCACTTATGTGTCACTGTGAGACAGAGGCACAGTATACTTACCTTGGAAAAGGGCATAGCAAGACAGATTTACAATGCATGTTGAAAGCCACACACATTCTGGCTAGGTGGATACATGCCCTGGGCAGACATCCCTGTATGAACCTATGGACCTATGTATCTTGTTCACCATTGGCCCTATGTGCTGTTAATCACCAATGCAATCTCAATACTATGGTAGCATGTGCAAAGGTCAGTTGTCAGTCACCTCTATGGTACAGTTGTGGGATATGTGTGTCATGTAGTAATGTCACAGCTGCCACATGTACACAGTCAACCCTATCCCCTACCCATGGATGTACAACACATGTATGAGATGGAAACACATGGCCAAACTGTGGACTAAGCACTCTGAACCCAGTACTGGCATAACCTGTCTGGTGGCATGAAATACTACAGTGACAGCAATACCAATCTGATGTGGACCTGCACGGACAGCAATACAAGCATGGAAACACACCGGGTCAGTTGTGGAGCCTAAGGATAGCATCCTGTATGACTGGCAGACATATCTGCAGCTGGCACACAGGCATACATTAGGCCTGCACACAGCACGCATAACACATAGCTCACAAATCCTGTGTGTCAAACAAGCACAGTCTGTACAGCTATACAACACTACTGCCGCAGTTGTGTTAGGTACCTTTATTGTCCAGTACAGTGAGAACATGCTCACCAGGCTGGACAATGTGTAGGTCACAGTGATATGCTCATGGGGCACTGTGGTCCACCACATAACACAAACATACAGGTCAGTCAGATGCATGGACACATATGACTCAGTCATTGTCCATGCCACCACAGCTGATGTGGGATGTCCCTCACTGGGATACATGATAGGGAACATGGAAGGAATCACTGAACAAGTGACACAGGCTGGTAGTCCCCTGAACTTGGTTGGCATCAGACCCTCACCAGAGATTCTGACATATTACTGAATGCTAATGAATTAGTGTAGCTACAACACCCTGGCTGAATGGTTCTTAGCATGCTGTCACTGCATTGCTGTGGA
This sequence comes from Protopterus annectens, assembly GCF_019279795.1. Lineage (NCBI taxonomy): Eukaryota > Metazoa > Chordata > Ceratodontiformes > Protopteridae > Protopterus > Protopterus annectens. The sequence goes on from NC_056730.1 coordinate 1,153,492,180, forward strand.
ATAACGTCTTACCACTCCCACAACAGGTGAAAACATGCAGCACCTGTACATCAACAACATGTAGACTATATGCCCCAGACCAGGTGTGTATCCCTCACTACTAGGCTGATAGCATCTACATCTCACACTGTATATACACATCCCACATGCAGCACCTGCACAGAAGACCACAGTCATAATGTTACCCTGTGCAAATACCATGTATTCACATGTGTCAGGCATCACACATGGTAACTATTGAAGGTCAGAGGTACATATGTGTATTTGGCACACACATACATCATGTGTGCATTGCCATAACTGGTTTAATCAATGTCATGCATTATTGTGAGGGACAACCCGCACACATGGGCATTCTGTGTGGGCAAAACACACGTGGCATGTCTGTACTCAAAAGCCATACATAATTGTGATATCATTTAGAAAGGGGTATGAGGGGTATGTGCATCCTGTAGTGTGTTTTCCCAGTTGCCAAAAGGGATATTTCAGTCATACATGCTTACCCCCCCCTTCACACACACTTGCTGGATTCAAACCCCTACCTAACTAGGTTACGACACTAGAGATGGATGCATTAGCACAGCACACGATTCGCATTACTGTGAGATTTCTTTTCACATGATATACTTATAGGGTGCTGACATCATCAGAGTTTAGAAAGTGGAATGAGCATCCTGTGGTGTGTTTTCCCAGTTGCCAAAAGGGATGTTCTTTTCATACACACTTACCCCCCTTCACACACACTTGCCGGATTCAAACCCCTACCTAACTATGTTATGACACTAGAGACGGATGCATTAGCAGAGCACACTATTCAGATTACTGAAAGACTCCTTTTCTCCTGATATACTTATAGGGTGCTTACATGATCAGTGTCTAGAAAGGGGAATGAGCATCCTCTGGTGTGTTTTCCCAGTTGCTAGGAGTAACATTTGGACCAAGTGTGTGAGCATGCCCAGTTCAGCCTTCCCATGGCATGTTGTGTGAAAGATGTCTCATTTATCTAAGTGTGTGAGCATGCCCAGTGTGGGCTTTCCATATGTTGAACTCTGCAGCACATCACATTTGTGGATGAGTGTGACCTTCAACAAATACCTCCAGTTTATGGTTGTGTGTTATGTGCCATGTTGTGTAGTTACTGTCCAAATGCTTTTTGTGTGAACACAACAGGGAGTATACTGTGCCTGCAGGTTTTGCATGGGATACTTTGCACACAATTGTCAACATCCATTCATACTGACCTAACACTGTACAGTGCAGTGGTTCAGTACTTTCACTGTGGTGGTCAGTATCCTGGGCTTTAGTCCTATCACTGCTTTACATTTCCATAGTGTGCACAACAGCCTAGTTAGGGTCCAGTTGTGCACATCTGCACAAAGGCGGTGCCTCTACAGACCATGGTAATTACTGCCCCATAAGCTTAACAAGTCTAGTCTGCAAAGCTATGGAGAGGATCATAATTGAGCTCATAAACAAAGATATGGGGGACATGCAGACATTGTACCCATCCCATTTTGGCTTGGTCAAGGGCAGATCATGCCTTTTATACTGGGTTGACATCTTCAAAATGGTCACTTAGGCCATTGTTGGGGAAAGGCAGTCCATACAGCCTACCTTGGCCTTGCAAACACTTTCAACACAATACCCCACTCAGGTATTGTGGAAAACCCTAACAACTGAAATGTAAACCCATATGTCACAAGATGGGTTGCAAACTGGCTTAAGGACGGGATCCACAGGGTTAGAGTTGCTGGCACTATGTTAGACTCCAGGCTGGTCACAGGTGGTGTCACACAGGGCTCAGTCCTTGGCCCCCTATTGTTTGTCATGTACTTCCTAGAAGTACAGGCCAACATGGGAGGACTTTGGCTGACAATGTTTGCAGATGACTGCACACTGGGCACCATAGTGGACAGTGCATCAGACATGGATATCCTTCAGAAGGGACTCACGGTAACTGATAGCTGGTGCCAGAGCCATGGCCTGAAGTCAAAGTGCACAACATGTGTAGACATACCCTTCAGGAAAGGCAAGGTAACCCCAAGCTACCATATAGGTGGCAATCCTCTAAGCACAGAGGAGGTTATCATGGACCTGGGGACCCAGGTTGACAGTCGCCGTTCTTCTGACACTCACGTTGCTAAAGTGGCTAGAAAGACCTTCTACATTGCCCACCTGATCAGGATGGGATTCACATCCAGATCTAGTGGGTCATTGTTCCCCTGTACTCTTCACTTATCAGACCGGTGATCAAGTAGAATGCCCTATTCTGGATGTATCTCACCCAACATCTGCAGCAATTGGAGACACCCTGAATGTCCCCCACCTAAAGGATCAAGGAACCCCAACAGCTGTCATATGCTGCCAGATTGAAGACACTCCCACTCTATTCACTCACATACCATCTGCTTAGAGGTGACATGTGCCTGACATGCAAGGCCATGTCCAAACAGGGATTAATGGACATGCTCCACCTCAGAATCGGCAGATCCACCTGAACCACTAGTGCAAGTGACTTACACCTTAGCAGGGATGTACGTTGGACATGTTGGAGGGATAGAGTTATCACCCGGAGACTCCCTATGCTGTGGAATACAATCCCGGTCCATGTGAGGCAGAGCACCTTGCTGGCTGTGTTCAAGAGGTATCTTGACCTGTGGATGGAAGGTCATACGTTTAACCCGGGGATCGTCACTGTGTCACTGCTGGAGAGAGGCATGACAAAATAATGGGCAAGTACTGTTTCCATATAAGGGGTGGTGTACGCCAACAAACTCTGTGCTAGGCTTATACCTGCCTTAGGGAAGATAGCCTAGTATAAACCTATGTACCTATGAACCTATCTGACCATGTTGCATTATGTTCAGATGTGAACTACTTACAACAGCCTCATACAACATCAGTAGAGTATTCCACAACATGGGTGTACATTGGCAAACACTACCGATGTGCCCTAGGCCATTTCTAATGCTAGTCGGAGAGTGTGTTTGTCCATCAACACATTGTAAGTGTAGTTTGCCATGACATATGTCTTGTTTAGTATACGGTGCCTCTGTCTACCTGTGACATAACATTGATACCCAGGGTAAACCTCCCATCTCCCATCCACTCATTAGGATTCCTGTTGAGGGGAATCAACGAGTGTCTCTACGGACAACCTGTACCGGTAGTTTACTCATGCGTGGGGGTGGCTTCTGTGTTATGGATAATGCAGTACAGCCTGTTCTATGTATGTCAGTGCTGGGGTTCAGGTCCCTCATGTGCATAGCTCCCTGCCATTCAGATTGTACAAGGTGCAGCATGTGCATTGATTCCAGCTTGGACATGGCTTTCTACATCAGGCACAGCTTGCATCTGGGTGGACAGCATGGCAGTGTGTGGAGCTGCACTCTGTTTAATCAGGCAACACATTACATGTGTTCCAGCTCTTTCATACTCCTGGTGAGGTACTGTTGTGGACTTTACAGGTGCTGGATGTGTCTGCATGAGGTACACCCCACAGGGGCTGTTGTGGTCATTTCTAATGCTGATGAAAGATAACTGCAGAACCACGATGACCTCCCCTTAGCTAGATGTCAGAAAGCATGGACCATGCAATCACAAATAAAAACAGGACCCTCTCCACAAAGGGAAAGTGTCCTGTCTGGTGGACCCCAGCCATAAACAAACTGTATGACAGATGAGGGTTACTAATGCAAGACAGAGCTACATCTCCAAAAGGGAAGACAGCTGTGATCAGCACTAGTAGAAAGCTACATTATCTCATAAAGACATGCAAGGTCAACTTGGGGACATAAATCACCAAAGACAATGAAGGTAACCACACTGCTTTCTTCACTTATGTCAGACACCTGGTTGGGAACCCTCAGATAAGCTCAGAGTTGGTACACAACAACATATATTCCAGTGACCTGACAGATATTGGCAACATTCCGGACAGCTTCAGTGCGATTTACCTCCCTCACCCCCAAAAGAAGATAGTTATCACTGCTGTATGTAACCTCACTGTCATCTTGGATGTCCATGTGAGAGCCGCACTCAGCAAAGACAAGTACACAGCATCAATGGGACCTGCTGGTATCCCCGGTTGCATGCTATGTGAACTCCAGAAGGGGCTGGACCCGTATATACAACTGCTATTTAACCTTAGTCTTGCTACAGGATATGTACCTGAACACTGGCGTGCGGCAACAGTGGTCCCACTCCACAAAGGAGATGCCTCCACAGACCATGGCAACTACCACCACACAAGCTTAACCAGCCTTGTCTGCAAAGCTATGGGAAGAGTCATTATGGAGCTCTTACACAGACACATTGCTGACCTACGGACCCTTGTTCCCACCCAGTTCAGCTTTGTACAGGGCAGATCCTGCCTTTTGCACCTAGTTGACTACTATGAAACTGTCAGTAGGGCCATCGATGAGGGCTACACAGTCCACACAGCCTACCTGCACTTGGCTAAGGCCTGTGACACAATACCCCACTCAGGCATCATAGCCAAGCTCAACAGCTGACATATAACACCATATGTCACAGGATAGGTTGCAAAATGGCTAAGAAACAGAACCCATAAAGTCAACATTGCAGGTGCCTTGTCAGATTCGAAGGCAGTCACAGGTGGTGTCCCACAAGGATGTGTCCTGGGACCCTCTTAATTGGTATTTACTTTTCAGATGTGAAAGCAAACATAGGGGGGTTGTGGCTGACAAAGTTTGCAGATGACTGCAACCTAGGCACCATAGTGAATACATCAGCCGGCACACACATACTACAGAATGGCGTCACAAAGGCGGATAGCTGGTGCCAGACGCATGGCCTGAAACTGAATGCAACTGATGTGTATTCATCCCCTTTGGGAGGAACAAAGTACCCACAGATCAATACATAGACAGAAACCCACTGAGCACAGAAAACAAATCAGACACCTGGGGACACATGTAGATAGTGACATCTCTTTTGACACCCCTGTTGCCAAAGTGGTTAGGAAGACTTTCTATCTTGCCCACCTTATCATGGGGGGTTTTCCATCCAGATCATAGGAGGTCATTGTTCCACTATCCTTCTCCCTTATCAGGCCCATGATTGAATACAAAGCCCCATATGGTATGTACCTTGCCCAGCACTTGCAACAGCTGGAGAGACCCCAAAAGTACCTACCATGAAGATCAGGGTTCTTCAACACATGTCATATGCTTCCAGAATAGAGGAAATCCAGCTTTGTTCAGTGTCATACCGCATACTTACAGGTGACCTATGCCTGACATACAAGACCATGTCCAATCAGGATTTGGTGGACATGCTCCACTGCAAGCAATCCAAATCCACCAGAGCCATGAGAGCTGAGGATTTGAACCTCAGCACATACATGTATAGGACATGCTGGAGGGACAGAGTCATAACTCAGAGGCATCTCACACTCTAGCAGAGTATCCCAGTTCATGTTTGACAGATTTCCTCACTGACTCTCTTCAGGAGACATCTGGACAACTGCATATGAGACAGAGGCACAGACTAGACAGAGGCACAGTCATGTTATTCAATTACATAAGGGGGTCATAATGTGTCACTACTAAGTCAGAGGCACAATATTCGGAATCTATTCTGTACACTTATTACCACTATAAGGGGTGGCAATAGCCACATCACTATGGCTAGGCTTATACATGCACTAGGGCAGATAGCCTAGTAGCAAACTATGACACTATGAAACACTGGTGTATGTGTAGGTATTGTCAGTCAAGCACTATGATGTGGTTTGGGGGCTTGATATCTCCCTGTATTCCAACATTGTTTTGTCTATTCCTTCTAGCATGTCTAGGGATCAGTTGCTAGTGTCCTCTCCTGCTCAGCTGGTGAACCTGGGAATATTGAGGCAATGTTACACTTGCCTCATGTACACTGACAACCCTCTCCTTCTCCCATAAAACACACATACATGTGAGAGATGCAACTATATAGCCAAAGTGGAGGCTGAGCTCTCTCAACATAGGACTAGCAAGACCAGAGAGAAGGTGAAGGTAACCACACACATCACAAACCCAGTCTCACATGGCACTATCACAACTTAAGATCATACACATAGACACACAGAGACATACTTGGAGGCTCTGATCAGAATTCTACCAAAACGGCAGTGGCCACCACAGCAGACACTCACACAACTGCCTCCACAGGGCACAGCACATGCAACACATTGACCACAGAATCGGTGTGCCAAACAGTCACAGCCCTTAAGGCCAAACACAATGCCGGACACACTTGTCATAGGTGACTCCATAGTCAGACACACTGACGTCCCGCTCACCAGATCAAGTACGGAGGAGGTCACAGTAAGCTGCCTATCGGGCACTGGAATCCACCACATAATGCAAGCACTCAGGTCACTCAACTGCAAGTACAAGTCTGACCCAGTCATTATGCATGCTGGTGTGAACGACCTGAGATGTACCTCCCTGGACTACATGGAAAGAGACATAGAGGATCCCTCTGATTATGTAGGCCAGGCAGGTATGACCCTGACCTTCAGCAGTATCCTACCTTCACCAAGTATGATGCCACATAAACAGAGACAAGATGATCAGCTGTAATAATTTGCTTAAACTATGGTGTCATTCAAAGGGGTCCAATGTCTGTCTGCCTGGGATGACATGCTGGACAGGCCACACTGATTTGCAAGGGATGGCTTGCACCTGTCACCCCTGGGCTTCCGGATTTCAGCTGATGCTCTTGCCACCCCCATTGTGCCTTTTTTATGCAAGATTCAGATTCTACACCTACCACCCTAGAACACAGTAAAGGAAAGACACTAAGGGTAATGCTGCTCAATGCCAGAGGTCTCAACCTCAAGCTGCACACACTCTATGCCCTTCTCAGTATGTAGCACATTGATGTCTGTGCTGTGCCTGAAACCTGGTTCACAGCTTCTGACAGCACCCCGGCACTATCGGGTGTTACCTCATATCATGCGTTCCGGCACCAGAATCCGGACAACACCAAGAAAGGAGGGTGGGTGTCCATATTCATCAAGGACACCCTCACCTCATGGTTGGTGGCAACACACGATGCATTGGAGACCATCCAGGTGCCAGTGACCGTAGGCAAGACTGCTCTGCAGTTTGTAGCATGTTACATGCCACCCTCTCAAACTCAGGTACCTCACACAGCTGTCCTGTAAACACTGAAGGGGATAAATGTATCTCCAAACACCATCCTACTGGGTGATTCCAGCTATCCACATATAGACTGGGATCACTAATCAAGCCACAACACTCTAACACAAAGGTTCCAAGAGTTCATACACTCAAATGCCATGGAACAACTGGTCCCAATCCCCACAAGTGGAGGCAACATACTAGAACTCATCATCACGAACATGGGGTCACACTGTTCAACACCAGAAGTATACCCATCATTGGTGAGATCAGATCATGGAGTAATCTCAGTGGGAGTCCACATCCCACCCACACCCCAGATAGAAAAACAAACAGTGAAGACCTTCTCAAATGCCGACTTCACATTTCTAAGGACTGGTGTGGTCTCTTTCAAGACCCCCAAGCCAGCGGACACCATTACCCAAGCCACTGTATCACTTACAAAAGCCTTCTACCAGCACCTCCAGGACTGCATGGATCAGGCAATCCCAAACAAAACAAAGACTCTTTGTACCACAGGCAAGCATCCAGTCTGGTGGACACTAGCCATAAACAAGCTCTACAACACAAGGAAGGAGCTACTACGAGATAGAGCGAAATCTGTAGAAGGGAAGACACCCCTGCTCATTGTGAGTAAAACACTGGGTTCCCCCATACAATCATCCGAGGCGAGTTTTGAGAGTAAACCCACTCAGGACTCAAGGGACAATCATGAGGCCTTTTTTACCTATGTTTGAAACCTGGGAGGGAACTCCCAGATATGCTCAGAATTAGTTTGGAATGATGTATATATCACTGAACCTACAGACATTGCCAACATACTGGCTGACAGGTTCAGTGCAGATTTCTCCCCCCTCCCCCCAACTGGAGGGGTATCTACACCAGAGGATTGTAGCCCCCCAAACATCTCCAATGCTGGGGTGAGAACTGCTCTATCCAAGGCGGAAAACACTTTATCCATGGGACCAGATGGTGTCCCCAGTTGTGTGCTCCATGAACTCAATGAGTAATTACACCCGCAGTTAGGGCAGCTGTTTAATCTTAGCCTCACCTCAGGATATGTGCCCAAGGAGTGGCATACAGCAATGGTGGACCCACTTCACAAAGGAGGTGCCTCCACCAACCCCTGAAACTACCATCCCATCAGCTTGACAAGCCTGTTCTGCTAAGCTATGGAGAGGATCATAATGGGAATTATAAATGAAGACATAGGGGACTTGCAGACATTGGATCCAATCCAGTTTGGCTTTGTCAAGGGCAGATCATGCCTTTTAAACTTGGCTGACTTTTTCAAGACAGTCACCCAGGCCATTGACGTGGGCAAGGCAGTCCACACAGCCTACCTTGACCTGGCAAAGGCTTTCGACACAATACCCCACTCAGGTATCATTGAAAACATCACCAGCTTAATTGTGAACCCATACATCACAGCATGGGTTGCAAACTGGCTAAGTGACAGAACACACAGGGTCAAAGTTGCTGGTGCCATGTCACACTCCAGAGCTGTCACAAGTGGTGTCCCACAGGGCTCAGTCCTGGGCCTACATTTGTTCAGCATCTACTTTTCAGAAGTACGAGCAAACACAGGAGGATTATGGCTGACAAAGTTTGAAGATGACTGCAAACTGGGAAGCATAGTTGGAAACCCATCTGACACAGACATCCTTCAGAAGGGTCTCATAGACACAGATAACTGGTGCCAGAGCCATGGCCTTACATTAAACGCTAAACAATGCATAGTCATACCCTTCGGGAACAACAGGGTTACCCCAGTTCCCATCTAGGTGGCAATCCTCTAAGCACAGAAGAGGTTATCAGGGTCCTGGGCACCCAGGTTGACAGTAATATTTCGTTTGACACTCACATTGCCAGAGTAGGCCTGGGGCAGTTTCTGCTATTAGGACAGAGGTGTGACCTGGTAGTGTCAGGGTGCTGATGTGGGCTTTGACCCTGTTTTCTATTACAGCACTGATATCTACATTCTCTATACTGTGTGCGTTTACACTGCACGCATTTATACTTCTGGCATTGGGTAGCATTACATCTAGGTTACTATTGCTTGTGGTACCTATGAGGTAGGTTTGTGTTTTTTATGGTTTATGATTGGTGTGGGTGGATGTTAGTCAGGTCCTCAGGTGTGCATATGGTACATGGTATTACATTACTTAACACATGGCATTCATGCCTCAGGTGGTGCTGCAGGGCTGCCTCTGTCGGATGCACATACTACACTCCCTGTACATGTTTGGAAGCGGGTTGTGTCATGTTAGGCATCCCTGTTACTATATGAGTGAGTCAGAGCGGGTATCAGTCCCAGTGTTCCTACTGACCAAGTGTATGTGCTATACGTTGCCTCTTTGCCAAGGCCAGGGCAAACTGGGCACGCCTCCTTCTGCTTACTGGGACAAGGTCAGGTTGTTCCTCCTCCGAGTCACCCTCTGCCTGTGGTGGCCTTGGCAATGGTGGGGATATGTTAGGCCCAGCCCTGTGCTGGTCCTGCTGCAGCTGTTTCCACAGGATCATATTATGTAGCATAGCACATATCATGACCATTTGGGTACATGTAGTTGGTGTGTACTGCAAGGCTCCACCAGATGTGTCCAGACACCGGAACCGTGACTTGAGCAGCCCAAACACACACTCTATGACATTACGTGTTTGTGCGTGTGCCTCATTATGGCGTTCCTGTTCAGGTGTGTGTGCATTTCTGATGGGTGTCATCAGCCACGGCTCAAGTGCATAACCTGCATCCCCCACTAGGTGTCCATGTGGGAAGTCCCCACTGGCAAATGATTGGTACAGCTGCGTCAGATGCCAGATGTGGGAGTCGTGGTAGCTCCCAGGGCAGCCAGCACACACATTCATTATTATGCCCTGGGCATCACACGACCTGGCAGTTGATGGAGGGGTATCCCTTGCGGTTAATGTAGACTCTACCCTGCTCACCAGCTGGTGCTTTGATGCGTACGTGCATGCAGTCTATTGCACCCAGCACCTCAGGGTATCCCGCTATTTGCTGGAAGAGACGCATATTGCTGGCCACAACCTCACGGTCATTAGGGACATATATATGATCACCGACATGTGCTGACATGGCATCCAGGAACTGGTGCAGTACCCTGGAGGCTGATGCCTGTGATATCCCCATCATATCACCAGTTGGTCTCTGGAAGGTACCTATTGCTAGTATTCTTAGGCCAACACATACCTTGGTTTCCACTGGGATGGGTTCCCTCTGTTGGTTCTGTGTGTGAGATGTGGCCTGCACAGCTCAACAATCTGCTGCAGAAGGTCTCTGTCCACTCTGTAGCGCTCTACTATCTCCAGCTCATGTAACCCATGGTAGGTGACCCTGGGCCTGTATACTCTTCTCCTTCTCCTCACTCTGGGTTGTCTGTCAGCATCTGCATTGACACCACCCTCAGCAATTTGCCTTTGCCTGATTATAACAGCTATGGCAGCCCCTAGCATTTCTGCTCTGAGTTCAGCTTTTTCAGTTTTCAATTCTGATAGCTTACTTTCTTGCAGTATCTCTTGTGAGAAACACCCTGCACTGCTCTTTGCAGTGTTTTAAGTGCTGGGTTGGGCTTCTAGTCTGCCTGCATAATTGCCTGCTTCCAATTGTTTCCAACAATTAACTGCAGCAGGATCCTCTGGCAGTTTCCGTGTAATTTAGTTGTTTCCTGTTTCCTCTCTGTTTCCTGAGGGGGAGCAATGTGCACACCAGCTTAAACACGCTCACAGTCACTTAATCGGACACATCCCTACGGTGTTACACGCGCACACATCCTTACACGGTGTGAACTAGGCTGATTCATGTTAAAAGCGCACACTGCCTTAAACATGTGTGCACGCGAAAACCGTTGTACACGGTTTGCAACACGCCCCACATGTTGAACCTGCCTTACATCGCTGCGTGCACCGGCGCATGCACGTATATCAAGAAACTTTGAGTGTAGGGATAGCGTAAACATTCAATTTCTTGACTTTCCTAGTGTTCTGTTGGGACACACCTCCCTCCCTGAAGTCTGTCTGTCATCTTTCACCTTACATTGCCCTCCAATCTGGTACATTTGTATCTATCCTTCCCCCCCGTGATGTCACCTACCTCTTACTCTGTTCCTCCCCCTTCTCTAACTCTTACACTACTCAGAAAGTGCTCATTACCTATGTGGCAGTGTGATTCAGTATTGTAACCCTCATTTACATAGGATTGCCTAGTAATGACTAGTTACATGTCTTACACGGAGCTTCCCCCCCTTGACAACCACTAAACGGAGGCCATATTGTTTTTGGTCTGCAAGTCCCTCCATTGACATTACATGTAATACATAAATCCCACAATTGTGGGCTTATAAGCTTCGGTTTTAGTTTTAGGTAGCGCACCCCATTTGTGCGGTGTGCTGCAGTTAAACCTCAAAATCCCATGGAAAAAAAAGTTATATTACATATTTTTGCAACACTTTTCATGCCAATGGCCACATATTTGGCCATTGGCATGCTTAATGAAACAAATGCACCCTTTATTTGGAGCTGACATAGCTCTGTTTTAATTTTGCAGAAATGTACTCAGTTGTCAGCTGAGTACATTTCTGCAACTAACACGTCCGTTACACGGACTGGTTTCTGCTTTGTGGATCGCTCAGATACCTCATTTGCATATCTTTCAGCTGAAAATGAGGTATTGAGCATTTCCACGCCCAGTCCGTGTAAGAGACGTGTTAGCTGTCTCTTACACGGAGATTTGGGCTGTTCCTGAATCGGGAGGCTTACACGGAGGCTTACACTACTCTTGAACTCCGTGTAAGCCTTCCTGAATCCGGCCCATATTGTTATTACTTTTTTCTTTCAGAGTTTATTTCAGTATTTCTTGCACTGAGTTGCACTTTGCATCTTGTAGGTATACATATATGTATATTTACATTTTTGCTTTGTTCTTAATAGTTGTATGTATGTCATTTGTCTTGTTTTTTTTTAATAGTTGTATGTATGTCATTTATGTAATTCATACTTAGATAGTCACTGAAACCAGAATCAGATTCCTGGTATGTGCACATACTTGGTCAACAAATGTGATTCTGATATCAGTTAAACCAACCATTGTTTGAACAGAAAAATTCATATAGTTCTTTGACTTTTAGGTTTTCCTAACATATATGGATAAGTTATATCTTTCTTTAATAGAGTGACTAGACCTTTGGCAAAACATAGAGTATTTTCATTTACTACATTAATCAGATTTATGCATCTAAAAAAGTATATGGAGAATGAATTTGAACAGTTTGTCCATAACAACGTACAGGTACGTAAATGCCATTGGTCTGTATTACATGAAACAGCCTGGAATGATTTTTTTGTCTTTCAATGATTTTCTTGTTTACAAGTGTTTCTAAGTTGGTTGGAGTTTTAGTTTTTATCCAGTTTTTCCAAGCAATATCCCTCTGATGCATGGTAGTGCATGTTTTCTTAGTGAGCCATGGAGCAGAGTTGGATTTCACCAGTACTTTTCTGGAAGGAGCCATGCTGTTCAGAATATCTAGGAATAACTTGTTGAATTCAATGACTGCACCATTAAGAGGCAGGTTAGGTTATGTGCACATACTTGGTCAACAAATGTGATTCTGATATCAGTTAAACCAACCATTGTTTGAACAGAAAAATTCATATAGTTCTTTGACTTTTAGGTTTTCCTAACATATATGGATAAGTTATATCTTTCTTTAATAGAGTGACTAGACCTTTGGCAAAACATAGAGTATTTTCATTTACTACATTAATCAGATTTATGCATCTAAAAAAGTATATGGAGAATGAATTTGAACAGTTTGTCCATAACAACGTACAGGTACGTAAATGCCATTGGTCTGTATTACATGAAACAGCCTGGAATGATTTTTTTGTCTTTCAATGATTTTCTTGTTTACAAGTGTTTCTAAGTTCTTTGTAAGATTGGAAGAGGGTTGGAGTTTTAGTTTTTATCCAGTTTTTCCAAGCAATATCCCTCTGATGCATGGTAGTGCATGTTTTCTTAGTGAGCCATGGAGCAGAGTTGGATTTCACCAGTACTTTTCTGGAAGGAGCCATGCTGTTCAGAATATCTAGGAATAACTTGTTGAATTCAATGACTGCACCATTAAGAGGCAGGTTAGAAAGGAAGGCCCAGTTAATTTTGCCAGAGTGGAGTTGAATTTATCGGGGTTAAATTGGGTCAGGTTGCATTGCTCTCTGTAGAGGTACTGCTTAGGTGTCGGTTGAGTGTATCTATGGATACAGGTGGGGGAATGGTCACTCAGAGAGTTGGGAAGTATACCAGGATTGTGATAAGCACAAGGATTAGAAATAAGGATCCAGTCAAGGATGGATCCAGAAGTGGAGTTAGTAATAGTTCTGGTAGGGGAAGATATCAGTTGCTGGAAGCCATATAGATTAATGGCGTGGGTAGAGGAAGTGGAAGAGAGAGAGGACCAATCAATAGTAACGTCACCGAGTATAATGGATTCATAGGGAATGTTTAGGGTGAGCCATGATAGGAAGTGTTCTAGAATAGGGATGCTGTTGCCTGAGGGGGATATAGATGGATATGATGGTAAATTTTTTATGGGGTGTTGAGGTGGCAGTTAATTAGTATTTTGGTAAGCAGGTATTGAGTGGAGAGATATTAACAGATTATATATATGCACACATATACAGATATACTTGTCCCACACCTCACATCTCCATAGATGAAGTGTTAAAGGCTCTATCCAAGGCAAAGAACACAGCTTCCATGGGGCCTGATAGTGTACCAGGCTGTATTCTGCAGCATCTCCAGCAAGAACTAGCTTCTCCATTGAGCACCCTATTCAACCACAGCCTAAGTACAGGCTTCATTCCAGCAAAGTGGAGAACTGCCATTGTCATCCCCTTGCACAAAGGTGGTGCCATTACTGACCCTGGAAACTATAGCCCCATCAGCTTGACAAGTCTGATATGAAATGGCATGGAGTATATTATTATGGCTCTCATAAACAAGGACATAGGAAATCTCCAAGCACTTGACCCACCCAGTTCGGATTCATCAAAGGCATATCTTGCCTGTTGAACCTAGTTGACTTCTTTAAGACTGTCACAAATGCCCTGGTTGAGGGAAACTCAGTATGTGCAACTTACCTTGACTTGGCAAAGGCCTTTGACACAATCCCCACTCAGGCATCATTGAAAACCTAACACAACTTGGCATAAATCCCTATCTCATCAGCTGGGTGGTCAACTGGCTCACTGATAGGACCCACAAGGTCAAAAGAGTTGCCTCCACTCTGACAGCAGACCTGTCACTAGTGGTGTTCCCCAGGGATCTGTCCTGGGACCCCTACTGTTTGGCATCTACTTCTCAGAAGTCCAGGTAGAGACAAAAGGCCTGTAGCTGACCAAGTTTGCAGAGGACTAAAAGTTGGTGTCATTGATTCTCCAAATGATGTTAACCTACTGCAAAAGGGTCTCACAGCAACAAATAACTGGTGCCAAAGTCATGGCCTTAAGTTAAATGCAAAAAAACTATATTATCATACCATTTGGAAAAACAAGGCCCATACTGATTACCACATCAAAGGTAACCCCCTAAGCACACAACCTGTGGTGAGAGACCTGGGTACGCAGGTTGACAACCATCTCACATTCGACCATCATTTAGCAGCAGCAGTTAGAAAAGCCTTTTACTTGGTTCATCTCATAAGTGAACGAATTGCATCCAGAAAAAAATGAAGTTATTACCTCTCTGTACACCCCCCATTAGGCCAATAAAATAGTCTTTTGGCTTTTCCCAGTTAGGGGTCACCACAGCAGAACTCCGGTCTGCTAATGATTGGCAGTGGATTTGTATGGTGCCAAGTTTCCAGCCCAATGCCCAACCTTCAAAGTAGGCACTCCCTATCACGCACGCACCTACCTGCATGTCTTTAACATCTCTCGACAGTGGGGAGGACATGCATATCCCACACAGAAGGCGCTTCAGAAGAGAATTGAACAGGAGAACCTCTTGCTGTGAGGTGACAACCCTAACCGCTGCACCACCGCTACCTATTGAGTATAATGCTCCATTTGCAATGTACCTCTCCAAAACACCTACACCCACTGGAACAGCCACATAAATACCTCACAAAGAGAATGCATGGCCTCCAAAACCTGTCCTATGTGGACCAGTTTAAATCATTATCACGCTACTCTGTATTGTAGAATTGCTCAGAGGTGATCGGGTTTGTACCAGAACATCAAAGGCTGATAAATCCGAAGCTCACAACTTCGAACTTCAAACCGAGAAAGCTGACAACATCGAACCGCAGAACTGAGATCACTATAGAGTGCAGGAAAGGAAGATTTATCTTTACTGCACTACACTGTGATCTTGGAGTTGGTATATTTAAGTAGTGGGGGGTGTGGGGAGTGCAGGGGGGCTTGCCCTCCTGCATAGAGGAACTATTTATGTATTTTTTTGGGTAGTTAGTATTTTTTTATGTACATTCGATGTTGTCAGCTTTCGAGGTTTGCAGTTCGAAGTTGTGAGCTTCGAACTTGTAAGCTTTTGATCATCTGATATAGACCCAGGTAATCTGTGTCTCACCTACAAGGCAATATCAGGCTATGCCCTACTAGAGATGCTCCATAACCATAAGTCTAACTCTTCACTCCTCACTCATTCCCCGTTAAAAGGTCTAAATCTAATATGTGACATCAACAAAACCTGCTGGAGAGACAGGTTTGTCTCCCAGTGGCTGCCACATCTCTGGAATAGACTTCCCATACATGTCAAACAGAATACCTTAATGACCTTCTTCAAGTGCAATCTTGATGAGTGGATGGGAAACTACACATTTGTCGCAGGATTTCCACCTGTGTCCCTCACAAACAGGGGTGACAGCTGCTGACTGAGTTTCTTTTTGCGGATAAACTCTTGCCTAGGCTTGTAAGGGCCCCAGAGCCATTACCTAGTAATCTGCTATGATTTTATGATATATATATATATATATATATATATATATATATATATATATATATATATATATATATACATACATGGATCTAGGACGTTTCTACAAAAGTTCAAAAGCACAAAACTATTACCACCAAACACACTTTAACTTAAGTGCTTTCACAGAAAAAGCACTTTAATTAAAGTATGTTAAAAAAACACAAAATCTATTTGAATGCGAGGGGGCAAGCCCCCCTGCACCCCCCGATGTGGGGGGGTTGCGCCCTGCACACACACCCTACTGTAATATTCTCACTCCAAGGTCGCACTACAGTGGGGAAAAGGGAATTTTCCCTTACAGAAAAAACAACGACCAATCCACTGGAACACAATTTATTATAAAAACCCTTACAGCACTGTAGTACGACCGGAACAACAAAATACTTACGTGAAAGTGCTGCTTCGGTGAATAGCACTTTCGCGCAAGTATGCTCACCAAATTGGGATTCGGTGAAAGATGCAGTCGAGCATCTGTACGGATCCCATACACACACACACATATATATATATATATATATATATATATATATATATATATATATATAGTTCCCTATCAGAAGCCTGAAACACTATAAGCCTGAAAATCAAAATCCTGAAACCAAAAGCCTGAAAACTCAAAATCCTGAAAACCCAAAATCCTGAAACTCAAAATCCTGAAAACACAAATAATGCTAATATGCCAATACAAACACACTAATATCTACCGACTGACCTTAACCCTAACCCTAACCCTAAGGTCCGCCACTATCGCACACTCACCTAACCCGGCTAACCCTAACTCACTTAAACCGCCTCTAACCCTAATTTTTGTCACTATTGCATACATGCCTAACCTGCGCCTAACCCTAACTCCTTATACCCCTAACCTAACATAAAACCAACCGCACTTACCTGAACCCAGCATGACCTAACACCACAGGGCTAACAATAGCAAAGCCACAATGTCAGTATGTCTATTTTGTGTTTTCAGGATTTTGGGTTTTCAGGATTTTGAGTTTTCAGGCTTTTGGTTTCAGGATTTTGATTTTCAGGCTTATAGTGTTTCAGGTTTCTGATAGGGAACTATATATATATATATATATATATATATATATATATATATATATATATATATATATACATATATACATCTTTACTCCCCAGACATTATAATCTCTGCAGAAACCTGGTTAAAACCCAATAATATCAACATGAAATTGTCCACCAAGGATGCAACACTCATAAATGTGACAGAAAAAAAAACAATGGAGGAGGTATAGCCCTACTATATAAGCAAAACACAAAAGTAATACTTATTGCACCAACTGGGCCTGATTTCAGTAGCATTTAAATACTATTTAACAAACTAGAAATAAACCCAAACAAATATTTAACCTTAGTAGGTACCTATATTCCACCAGGTAATAATTCCAGTCTATTTGAGGACCTTCTGCGCTGGATATCAATAACTTTACAACAAGAAACAATAATAATGGGTGACTTTAACACCAACTGGAATTTCTACAACTCTTACAACCCATCTAGCTGTATCAATCTACATGGATTCACACAAGTCATCCAAATCACAACAAGAGTAGACAGAGTAACTAACACAGACTCCATTTTAGATTGGATTCTAACCAGTAAACCCAATCAGGATGCCTTCCCAGTACCATTAGTGATCATCTCACAACATAATTAATTAGATATCATCTCCACATGAACTCCACCCTCACAGAAATACTATGTATTGCAATATTCAAAAAAAAAAAAAAACCCTTTAATGCCCACAACTTTAACATCATCTTACGTAACTGTGACTGGGCTCCTCTCAAAACCCTACACCTGGATTCTGCAGTAAATTTTTTCAACACCACTTTTCTTAATATATTAAAACATCCTTGCACCATGTAGAACTACTAAAGTAAAATCTAATTTCACTAGCTGGCTTGTAAAAAAAAAAAAATCCCTACTTAAGCAAAGAGACAAAGCCTAGACATCCTATCATACCAACAAAACTCAGCCCAACTTAGAACACTACAATTGTGTAATAAAGCCATAGCCCGAGTCAAAATAGACAAAAAGGAATACTATACCAATATGCAACAAAAACATATATACAACAAATGTATATATTTTAATGGTGGAAACTGGAATACAGGAGGTTAACTTTAGTCCAACAAACTTTAGAAACATATTTGAAATTAAATTACTTTATAGGGTAGACCATAAAGGAGTCTCTCTCTCTGTCAGGTTTTAATGCAGCTAGAGACATAAAGCCTGTACTAGGAAGCTTTCTGTGTTGTCTTCGCGGTGAACAAATTGCTACTCTGGAAGCATGAAGTAATGCAATTGTTTTGTGACTTCCAGCATTTGCCAAAGATCTGAGCAAAAGCCCTTGTATGAGTATTTTTACAGGTAGATGCTAAATACTGCCAGCTTCCAGCAGTGGGGATTTTACCTGGGAACCAGAAGTCAGTTGACAAGAAGTGATGTCATTCTGCAAGCTATCCCAGCAGTAATATTTTAGATATTATTTTGATAAGTCTCTGAGTGAGACAGAGCATTCTGCATTGTGTGTGTGTGTGTGTGTGTGTGTGTGTGTGTGTGTGTGTGTGTGTGTGTGTGTGTGAGCAACTTGGGCAGGGACATGAAGCACTGGTTGGACAGAGAGGTTGCTGGAGGTCTTGACTTGGTCACTCAGCTGAGATCTCAAATCTATACTGTGCCAGAGGGGAGTCATCCTGGGGATCTGGAGGAAGATGGAGAAACCGGCCCTGGACTGACTGTGGAGTCTGTGTGCTGTTAAGTGAATCTGCACTTGATGCATAGAGCTGCATCTGGACATATTGTGTATGTACAGATAACTGTTGCAAAAAACAGTAAAATCCCATGATTGGAGGAACTCTCTGGTCAGCCTCAGTAAGAAGCTGAGATCCCTCATAAAATCCTCCAAAGCTAGTTTCAAAAACAAAACTGCAACTGATTCAAAAGACCACCAAAAAGCATTCTATAGCTATGTCAAGAATCTCAATGGCAACACTCAGATATGCTCTGAGTTACAGCACAATGGCAGTAAATATACAGAACCAACTGATATTGCCAACATCCTGGCAGATAGGTTCAGTGCTAACTTTACCCCTCTCTCATTCCCTAAAGGGCCCATCTCTATACCGGAAGAATGCAAAGTTCCTGTAATCACGGCTGCACAGGTAAAAAACACACTCTCCATAGCCAAGAACACAGCATCCATGGGACCCTACAACATCCCAGGCTGCATTCTACATGAAATGCAGAATGAACTGTCACCCCACGTAAGCACCATGTTCAGTCATAGCCTCACCTCAGGCTTTGTGCCCACTGAATGGTGCAAAGTGACAGTTATCCCACTCCACAAAGGGGGAGCCACCACAGACCCCAGGACCTACCACCCCATTAGCCTAACGAGCTTGGTTTGCAAGGCCATGGAACGTATCATCATGGATCTTATAAACAAAGACATTGCTAATCTCCAAACTCTGGACCCTACCCAGTTCAGGTTTATAAAATCAGATCATGTCTCCTAAACCTGATAGACTTCTTTGAAGCAGTCGCCAAAGCCGTAGATGAGGGTAAGATGGTTCACACAGTCTATCCAGATCTCGCCAAGGCTTTTGACACCATCCCCCACTCTGGAATTATAGATAAACTCACTAAACTATGCATAAATCCCTGTGTCACAAGATGGGTTGCCAACTGGCTCACTGACAGAACCCACACTGTGAAAGTAGCAGACTCCAAATCCGACTTCAGACCAGTGACAAGTGGAGTACCACAGGGTTCAGTCCTTGGTCCTCTCCTGTTTGGTATCTACTTTTCTGAAGTACAGGCTAACACAGAAGGTCTTTAGCTAATGAAGGTCGCAGATGACTGTAAACTAGGAGCCATAATCGAAACTCCTAACGATGTGGACATCATACAAAAGGGCCTCATGGAGACAGATACCAGGTTTCAAAGCCGTGGCCTTAAGCTCAGTGCCAAAAAGTACATTGTCATCCCCTTGGGTAAAAACTCTGTACCCATGAGTTAACACTAAATATAATTAGTTTGAAGCTCAAATAAACAATACAATACATACAATTTGATAAAAACACGGATGTGTTTGAGCATAATCTGACACACACGCATGCATGCTCACACGCGAGCACACACACACACACACACACACACACACACACACACACACACACACACACACAAACGCAGTATTTATTTTTTGCCTCACGCTCACTAGTCCCTGTATGTTGAATTACATTCAGCAGTATGCCCTCGGTGCTCTACTACAGCCACGTTTCACCTGGTAGATGTCAACCTGATCATCTACTTCATTTAAGGAAGAATTTCAAATTGATTTGAAGTGTATTCCCATGGATTTGTCCAGCACATACACATTCTGCTCTGTCTGTGTTTTACCAGACAGCATAAAATGACTTTTTAAATCCTCTAAACTTTCCTCCCAAACTAATAATCCAATCTGTATCCTCCCTTCTTAATCCAGGTAACATTCAAAATCCATCACCTGCTCCTGACAAAAACCCTCTCCAGATAGCACAAAACTTTAATACCCATTTCATTGATGCCATCCAAAAACTAATCAAGGACTCATCCTCAAAAAACAACCCAATCCCTAGTAATACCTCTATAAACACCCTAGTCCCAACTAATAGTATTCCACCCAACCCACCATTTTCACTGCAACCCATGCCTACATCCCTAGTTCTAAAACCACTAACCAAATTAAAGCCCTGCTCATTCTACACTGATAACTTACCACCAGAATACTTACAACTAGCAGCCAGAGTAATAGCTTACCCTGTTAGCATACTTATCAATCGTTCCATCACTGAATCTTACATGCCCCAACTATGGAAAAAATCCATTATAACCCCACTACACAAAGGAGGAAATGCCCATGATCTCTCAAACTACCAGCCCATCTCCATTCTCTCCCCACTATCAAAAATCCAAGAAAAATGTATTCATACCCAACTGCTAAACCACCTCATCAACAACAACAACCTCCTAGCTCCACTCAGCATAGTTTCTGCCCAGGTCATAGTACAACCACAGCCCTACTCTCCTTTACTGATACTATGTATAAAGCTCTTAATGCTGGCCTATTCACTTCTGCACTTCTCCTGGATCTATCAAAAGCCTTTGACACAGCATCACACCCTAAGCTGTTACGACAGTTAGAAAAACGTGGATGTTCTCTAAGTGTAATAACATGGTTTTCCTCTTACCTAAATAATAGACAGCAATCAGTTAGATGGTAAAACCAACAATCAGATTACCTAGCAAACAAAACAGGTGTCCCACAGGGATCCATTTTAGGACCTATACACTTCAATATATTCATTAATGAATTAAATCAAGTCTCCCAAGAAAGCACATTGATTCAATATGCAGATGATTCAACCATCATCTCTTCCTCCAATAATTTCACTAACCTCCAGAAAATCAGCCAAGATACCTTCTCCTCCATAGAGACCGGGCTAAATGACACCCAATTAATGATGAAGCCCATAAAACTAAAATATTAATATTTTCATCAAAACCTCCATTTACAGAATTTTAGATTTTCTCCCATAACAAAACACTAATCGAACATGTACATCACGCAAAACTTCTAGGAATTATTATCGACAATAGACTCTCCTTTGAACAACATATACACAATACAGTAAAGAAAACCCACTTCAAACTGGACAAATTATATCGACACAAACTCTACCCTGATAAACAAAGTAAGATAAAACTAGCTAACACTGATTTTTCCATCCCTTATGTATGGGAGCCCCATTTTCACCAACCTCCATGCATCCCTCAGTACTAAGCTACAATCGTGCTACTATAAGATAGCAAAATTTGCCTCTAGCTTGTCCAACCACTCACACCACTGTAGTGCTATCTCATACCTGTCCTGGTTTGATTTTTGCCAGTCTCCACTTTACTCAACTAACTACTGCCCATAAACTAATTTTCCAACCTAACAGCTGTCTGACTCTCGAATCTATCTTATGCACATATACCCCAATTCGAATTCTACGCTCATCAGAAAGAACCCTTCTAAATGTAGCTAAACACAATAAAAGACCAGAAAAATGCCTCTATTCATATAACATAGCCAAACTATGGAACAGCCTCCCCTCTTCCATTTCTCAACTGGACTCCCTAATAGCTTTTAAAGCTGCACTGAAAACCCTCTTTAAAAAAAATCCTAGTTGTACATGTGAAATACAATGTAAGCCCCCTTAACCCTAAAACAAATATACCAAAAACCTGCTTCCAACCCCCTCTGATATCTATCTTCCACACATGAATTTTTTTCACCCCCACCAGTGATATCTATCATTGCACTAAGTTCACTGACTACTATCATATGGTTTGAAAGTATGTATACTTTACCAAAGTCTATTATTTTTGGTTACTGAAAGTTTATTGCTGAACAGTCCATATGCATCTATTTTCAACTCTGTACTTTACTTTTTGTACTAGTGCTTGTTATTATAATTGTATAACTATTTTTGTTGCTATGTTTGTTTAACTGTGGAGCTTTTCTCCCTGGACCACCACTGAAAATTGACTTCTAACCCAATGGATTTTCCCAGTCAACAAATGTCAACCAATAACTCAATAAATAAATAATACACTAAATCAGAGCTTTGAAAGCAAAACAAAGCAATTGCATCAGTTGGGGCTCAAAGTAGTTGTCACCTCTTTTGACAAATTTACATAAGCAGCAAAGTTTTGAAATGCAAAACGTTAAGTATTGTTTTCTGTTAAGTTCACCTTTTTAAATGTTAAATATTCTGAGATATGAGCAGCTTACTATGAGAGTTACTAATCAGTAAGCCATTTGAAATGTGACAGAGCTCTTTTATGTACAAACCTTCAAGTGGAGACAGATACTTTTTCAGGCAAATATGACTCTGAAAAGACTGAATACCACCCCGCACACCTATTGTCTTGAAGTGTTTAAATGCAAATAATGTTGAGCACTCTAATACTGAAGGTACACATATTCATGAAGTGGCCACAGAAAGCCAAAGGTGGAATGCTGAGAAATGTAGCAAGTAAACAGGAATATTTTTATACCTTTCTTATAGAAAAGTGTCTGTATATTACTTAGAAGTTCCACCAAGGAAAAGGAAAGGACAGAAATGGTGAGGGGTTTTGTGAAAAAGTGTTTGTGTCAGAGTGTGATGAATGACACTGCATAGCTTACTGCAAGGGAATGTGTGTTAGGTCTTCACTGGAATATTACAGTCTAAATATGCGATATTCTTACACACTTAGTAAGCTAAGAAGGTGGTTGACAAAGTCTGGTAAACTATATAAATGAAAATGGGGCCACTAACCTATCCACTTATACTCTGTCACAGTCTAATACACTCTAAGGGAGAGGAGTACAACGTTGACATCCCTATGAAACACATACATAAACTCACACACACAACCGGTACTATTTCTGTATGGGTTTGGATTCAGTTATACATATATGCAGACACATTTGCAAAAACAAACAAGATAAACAAACATACTCACACCCAGGTATACATAGCTGTACTTGCTCAGTCACACACAATGTTGTTGTTGTGTCTTTTGGCTTTTCCCGGTTAGGGGTCGCCACAGTGGAACTCCGGTCCACTAATGATTGGTAGTTGATTTTTACATGCCAGTTACCAGCCCTGATGCACAACCTTCAACGAAGGTACGCCCATTCACGCATGCCTCCATGCAAAAGACGCTCTAGCTGAGAATCGAACTGGACAGCGTCTTACTGTGAGGCGACAACGCTACCGCAGCAATCACACACAACATATCCTCCTAAATATATATCTGTATTTAAAAACACACACACATACTGAAGCAGCTGGAAACACACACACACACACACACACACACACACACACACACACACACACACACACACACACACACACACACACACACACACACACGCGCGCGCGCGAACATGTATGTATTCACACACATACTGTTTTTATTATTACATGTAATACCTCAGATGTGCATAAGCTCTATATGGATGCATATATATATATATATATATATATATATATATATATTTTTTTGTTTACATATACACACATCTTATACATATATACACATACTGTACCACTATGGGAACTAGTTTTTTATATATATTATTGTCTTTTTTCTTATAAAATGTGTATATCATGTAAGATTTTTAAATAGGTGTCCAATGTGAACTTTATACTGTACATATTGTGTATTTTATATGAATATTTTTTGTTACAATTCTGTTCTCTGTGGAGCTTTTCTCCCCTGGCCTCTGCTGATAATGGGCTAATTTTAAGCCCAGTAATTAATAAACAAATATATATATATATATATATATATATATATATATATATATATATATATATATATATATATACACCCATACATATATCCCCCAGGTACATAGCCTAAAAGATAAGACCCAAGAGTGTGCCAAACTACTGACTGATGGCATTGCACACACTGATCCTACAGAGATAGCAAACCTGCTAATGGACAGATTTTGCAAAAATTTCTCTCCTTTATCCCCATCAAACATATCACAAACCTTGCACTCAATTCCCCCCACCCTACATATCCAAAGAGCACATCATTAAAGCCTTGCCTAAAGCAAAAAACGCAGCCTTTATGGGACCAGACAGCATTCCAGGCTGTCATCTGAACAAACTAAAACATGAACTAGCATCACCCTTAAGTACCCTGTTCAAGAGTAGCCTAACCACAGTCTTTGCTCCTGCAGAATGGAGAACAGTGACAGTTATTCCCCTCCACAAAGGTGGCTTAGCAACAGACCCCAGGAATTACAGACTCATAAATCTGACTAGACTCATCTGTAAGGCCATGGAATGAATCATCATGGACCTCATAAATAAAAACATAGGTTCATAGGTAGGTACTAGGCTATCTGCCCAAGGGCATTTATAAGCCTAGCCAGAGTGTGTCGGCTTTCATGGCCCCATTGATTAATTAACTGTTCCTCTGTCAAGCAGAGCCAATGAAGTGATCCCAGGGGTGTATTTTCTGTTACCCATCCACTCATCAAGGTTTCTCTTGAAGAGTGTTAGTGAGGGGTTCTGCCTGATGTCATTTGGAATTTTGTTCTAAAGCATGGGGAGTCTCTGTGACAGGAATCTATCCCTCCAGCATATTCTATTTATTGTTGTGGCGAGGTTTTGCTCACTAGAGTGCGTGGCTCACAGTTACTTGGATTTCTTTAGGTGGAGCATGCCCATCAGTTCTGAGTTGGACATGGCTTTGTAAGTCAGGCAGAGATCACCTCTGAGTAAGCGATATGCCACTGAGTACAGCCGGAGTTTTTTCAGTCGGGCTGCATAGGACATATGTTTGAGACCAGTAATCCTCTTGGTGAGGTACTTTTGTGGTCTTTCCAGCTGTTGGAAGTGTCTTGTGAGGTACATCCCAAATGCGGCATTGTACTCTATGATGTGTCTAATGAGTGATGAGTAGTGGGGCACTATAACCTCTTTATTTCTAGATGCAAACACTTTAGTAATAAGATGGGCCACATAGAAGGCTTTCCTAACTACTTTGGCAATATGATTGTCAAAGGAGAGATTACTATCTACCTTGGTCTCCAGATCTCTTATTACCTCTTCTGTATTAAGGAGGCTGCCACCTATGTGGTAATTCATGGGTGTTTTGTTTTTCCCAAATGGTATGACAATGCATTTTTTGGCATTTAGCTTGAGGCCATGACTTTGACACCAGGTGTCCGTCTCAGTAAGGCCCTTTTGGAGGATGTCCGTGTCAGCCAGAGAGTCAATTATGGCTCCCAGTTTGCAGTCATCGGTGAACTTGGTTAGCCATAGTCTTCCTGTGTTTGCCTGTACTTCTGAGAAGTATATGCCGAACAGTAGGGGTCACAGGACCGAGCCTTGTGGGACACCACTTGTGATTGGTTTAGAGTCGGACCTGGAGCCCGCTATTCTTACCTTGTGAGTTCTGTCTATAAGCCAGCTGGCAATCCATCTCGTGACATAGAGGTTTATGTTCAGACTGGTGAGTTTTTCTGTAATACCTGAGTTGGGAATGGTGTTGAAAGCCTTGGCGAGGTCAAGGTAGGCTGGATGAACCACCTTTCCCTAGTCTATGGCCTTGGTGACTGTCTCAAAGAAGTCAACCAGGTTTACTAGGCATGATCTGCCCTTAACAAAGCCAAACTTAGTCGGGCCAAGTGTTTGGAGGTTCCCAATGTCTTTGTTAATGAGTTCCATGATGATGCGCTCCATAGCCTTGCAGACCAGGCTAGTCAGGCTTATTGGGCGATAGTTACCAGGGTCAGTTGTGGCCCCCTCCTTTGTGGAGTGGAATAACTGTTGCTGTGTGCCATTCTATGGGCATGTAGCCTATGGAGAGGCTGAGGTTGAACAGCGTGTTTAGGTGGGGGTTTAGCTCATTCTGTAGTTCGTGCAAGACGCAGCCTGGGACACAATCTGGTCCCATTGACGCTGTGTTTTTGGCTTTTGAAAGGGCATCTGTGATTTTTGGGACACTACACTTTTCTGGTATTGTTGTGGGCCCTTTTGGAGGTGAGAGGGGGTGAAGGTTGCACTGAATCTATCTGCCAGGATGTTGGCAATATCAGTAGATTCAGTATATTTTGTGCTATTTTGCACTAGTTCAGTGCATATCTGTGAGTTGCCACTTAGATTCTTAACATAGCTAAAGAAAGCTTTGTGGTTATCTTTTGAAACCTTGGATATTTTCCTTTCGCAGTTAGCCTTGGATGATTTCATGAGGGACCTCAGTTTCTTACTGATACTGATCAGGGATGTCTTTCCTTCTTGGGATTTGCCTTTTTTCTGAAATTGTTTCCTCCATCTATTATATAGCCTGTTTATATCAGGGGTCCACCAAACTGGTTTCCTTCTCTTAGAGGAGTGAGTCTTGGTTTTGCTAGGGATGGCACGATCCATGCATCCTTGTACGTGCTCATAGAGTGCATTTGTAAAGGTTTCTGCATCTTGGGCAGCATTATCCTTTAGCGTGGGGGCTGTGAAATCTACCACCTCTGTCTTAAGTAAGGTGAAGTTTGCTTTAGAAAGATTTTTTTACTGTGGTTTCCTTAGTTGGGGGTAGTGGTGGGGTGTAGACATCCAGAGTGATTAGTTTATGGTCTGATCTAACCAGTGACGGGTTGACCTCTGGTGTGGAACACTTGTCACCCATGTTGGTGATGACCAGGTCCAATATGTTTTCACCTCTGGTAGGGTAGTTTATCAGCTGATCCAGGGCATTTGAGTTGATGAATTCCAGGAAGCACTGGTCCTGGGATTTTGTACTCGAGTAGTTTTCCTAGTAAATGGTAGGGTAATTGAAATCGCTCAATATCAGGGTGTTTGGTAGGACCTTCATGTTTTCCAGTGTCTCCAGAAAGGTGGAGTGGTGGTCCTGGGTCATGTAGGGTGATCTGTAGCAGCCCACAATTTGCATTGCAGATTTACCCGATGTTAGTTGCATATGGATGATCTCAGAGGTATCATGCTGCACCACTAACATGGAGGTGTAGGTATCCTTAATGAATATGGATACATCCCCTCCTTTTGTGTTTCGGTCCATGTTCTGTGACCGAAATGTATGGTATGAGTTGTAGCCCGGTAGTGCTGGGGTGCTCTCTGGAGCCTTCAACCAGGTTTCAGTTACTGCACAGATGTTGACGTTCTCCATACTGAGGAGTGCTTCGAGCATGTGTATTTTGAGATTTAAACTCCTGGCGTTGAGTAGCATAACCCTCAGTTTTTTGTTAATTGTGCTGTTTACAGAGATGGGTTTGACTTTTGAGCCTTGCCTAAAAAAGGCACTATGGGGGCAGCAAGAGCCTTGGCCAGTATTCGAAAGCCTAGGGATGACAGGTGCAAGCCGTCTCTTGCGAAGCAAAGTGGCTTGTCGAGCATGTCGTCCTAGGCTGACAAACACTGGATTCCCTTTGAATGACACCAGAAGCTTAGCCAATTGTTGAAATTGATCAGTTTTTCTTTATACTGAGGTATCATTCTTGGTGAGGGCAGGATGCTACTCAGCGTCAGGGTCATACCAGTCTGGGCTACATGATCAGAGAGCTCTTCCATGTCTCTTTTCATGTAGTCCAGGGAGGTATGTCTCAGGTCATTCACACCAACATGAACAATGACAGAGTCATATTTGTACTAGTTCTGGAGTGACCTGAGTGCTTGTGTTATGTGCAGGATTCTGGCTCCTGACAGGCAGCTAACAGTACCCTTCTGCTTATCCAGCCTAGTGAGTGGGACGTCAGTGTGCCTAACTATAGAGCCACCTATTACTAGTGTGTTAGGTATGTTATTTCGCCTTAAGGGCTGTGATTGTGCAGCACACTGATTTTGTGTTTTATGTGTTGTCTGGTTTGTGACGGGAAGTGCAGGTTGTTTGGGTGTCTGCTGTGGAGGTCTCTGATGCTTTTGCAGGTTTTTATTTAGTGCCTCCAAGTATTTTGTGTATTTATGTATATTTTTTGCCAGTGCTGTTTTAGTAGGTCTGTGTGCTGCTGGAGTTGTGATGCAAGTGTTAACCTTCTCCTCTTGACCGTCTGTTCCAGTCTTGGGTGGAGACAGCTTAGCTTCCAGTTTGGCTGTATAATTGCATCTCTCACATGTGTTAGTGTTTTGTGGTAGGAGGAGAGGATTGTCTGTGTACATGAGGCAGTTGTAACATTGCCTCAGGATACCCAGATTCACCAGCTGGCCTGGAGAGTGCACCTGAAGTTGCCCTTTGGTCCTGCCTGAATAGTAGGGTGAGCTGCCTAGTCGCTTGGTTGGTGAGGGGTGAATAAAGACCCTTGCCCTGCTGGGCAATCAGTGTCAGGGTATATTAGTGCTTGCTAAAAACAGAAAATGGCAGATGGAGTAGCGAAGTACTAAAAATTGGTTTAATAAAATAAAATAAGTTAAGTAATCCACAAAGATTTCAAAAGCGCTTTTCGTCCAGTACTGTGACTGGACTTCTTCAGATACTAACACATAATTAATGATCATGTTAAATACTTGTTCTACTTAGTCACATGACTATTGCATCAGTGCATTACAGTTAATTAGTTAACTAAGTAAGTAATTACCCCAAAGAAAAACTAACAAGTCCTGGAGCTAAATAAAAAACAAAAACAAACTTGAATGTTAACAGTACATCAATGGAATATTAAAAGTACATATATAATGCTACTTACACATACTAACATGGAATGTTACATGTTAAATATCGAGTATTAAATAACTTATTCTTACTTAAACCTACGAAGTCTTATAAATACAAGTTTAAAAATGTAAAAATAAAATAATAATAAAAAATATGCACTATTTTTAACGTAATAAACTTCTCAGTTTCAAAACAGGTGAAATAGAGCAAGTTTCATTAATTCCTGGAAATTGATTTTTGATTAGCATTCAAGTGCAGTTGCCATAGTAGTTCAAGATATTCTAAAAATAATGAAGCAGGTCCCCCTTGAATGTTTTCACTCATTTGATCGATGACCCTAAACTTGAATTTATGATTAGGGCAATGTTGAGTGTCTCGCCAGTGCGTTCTCTGTTTTAACTCTCCGAATGGCATACAGGTGCTCATAAATCCTTTCTTTGAGTTTTCTGTCCATTTTACCAATATAGAAAACTGGACAGAGAACGCACTGGGACAGGTAAATTACCATCCTACTGTTACATAACGACCAGTAGAAGTGAACTTCTGGTTGTTGATGTGAAAAAATTGTCCCATTGCAATGGAACTGCAGTAGTTACAATTTTCACAACAGTACATACCTGGTGTTCTAATGTAAGTAACTAAAGGTGCCTCTATAAGTTTTTTTTAATTCTTACCCCTTCTGTATGTGATAACTGGTCTGTTACCTAATTTGTTCATTAGTTCAAAGTTACTTCTGAACAAAACCCAGTTCTTATTAATAATCCTCTTGATGTTAGTTGAATCTACACTAAACGTCAATATCAAATTCATCCTATATTTTTGAACATTATTTATGACTGGATTTGTGTAGTTGTCACCTGTAGGTGAATTTGTTTGGGCTATCCTCACAATTGGGTCCACTTGAATTAAGTATTGGTTTGTAAAAACCTACTTCACGTTCGTGTGAAACCTCTATAACCAACTCGTCAATGAACTTAACAGGGTACCCTATCTTAATAAACATGTGTTTGAGGTAGCATTATATATGTACTTTTAATATTCCATTTATGCACTGTTAACATTCAAGTTTGTTTTGGGTTTTTATTTAGTTCTAGGACTTGTTAGTTTTCTTTGGGGCAATTACTTACTTAGTTAACTAATTAACTGCAATGCACTGATGCAATAGTCATGTGACTAATTGGAACAAGTATTTAACACGATCAGTAATTATGTGTTAGTATCTGAAGAAGTCCAGTCACACTACTGGCCGAAAAGCGTTTTTGAAATCTTTGTGGTTTACTTTAACTTGTATTATTTTATTAAACCAATTTTTAGTACTTCGCTACTCTGCCATTTTCTGTTTTTTTCAAGTTTGTTACTTTGGTTTTGTGCTGACACCAATTCATATATTAGTGCTTGCTATTAGGTCTGAGCAAGTGCTGGGCTGTAAGATGCTTTTTAAGTGCTTAGGTTGAGAGTTAGACTAGTTTCAAGGGAAAAACTGAAGAGAAGAATTAGTGGAGCCGGAAATAATTTAACCATAGCTAACTGGCACTGCCCGGTGCGCAAAACTGTGCAAATGTGGTTTTTATAGTAGGGAATGAAAGAGACAGAAATTAGCCCAAAATGGCAAATAAACTACTAACTTCTGGAACCACTCCTCCAGGGACAGATAGGTTGCTCAAAGCTTCCCTATCTCCCAGGTGAACAGAGAAACTTCCTTCTATCTAAGTAAGGTATGGGAAACTCAGAAACTAGTATCACAGCCCTGAATTCAGCACTTGCCTGGACTATACTAGCTTAGAAAGGCGGGAAACAAGGAATTTTTTTGTTTGTTTTGTTGAAAATATAAGGCAAAAACAGTAAAAATACACTTAAAACAGCTTTAAACGACTACAAACTATCAGAAAAGGCTATCACACTTTAGTGTGTACCCTACAACAGCTAAACAAATTATTTAAATAAAAAATACTTTTTAAAAGTGCAGGCAGTCAAATAAGTACAATATGTGAAAAAACATGCTTTTAAATCACAATAAACACTGGAAAATCTGCGTTTAGGTGGAAAACAGTTAAGTACAGCAAGAAAGTACAGAAAAATGAAACTTAATCACTCCAAAGTCTCTCTCGTAAGCTAGAAGGTTTGTATCAGTTTAAGGCTTTCTAGTGCTAACCAGTAGGTTAGTTACAGGAAAGATGGGAAACAAGCGCAAATGTGGTCTTTTAAACCTGAAAGTTGAAAGAGAAGGACAAACTGTCCAAATGGGCAATAAACTACAATTTCTGGGCCAAGAACCTCTCCTCTCATGGTAGACAGGCTACCTAGTGCTTACCACTCCCACTGATAAGCTAGAAGGCTATCCTCCAACACAGAAAGGCTTACGGGGCTCAGAAGCTTACCATCAGTCCTGGATACAGCAACTCTCTATCTGGACTAGGCTAGTTACAGAAAAAGGTGGGAAACAAGTGCAAGTGCAGCTTTTAAACTAGAACATTGAAAGAGATGGAAAAAAACTGCCCAACCGGCCAGTAGCTACAATTTCTTGGCCAGGAACCACTCCTCTTGTGGCAGATAGGCTACCTAATGCTTACCACTCCCACTGATAAGATAGAAGGCTTCCCTCCAACACAGAAAGGCTTGGGGGGCTTAGAAGCTTACAAAGAGTCCTGGAATACAGCAAATCTGTATCTGGACTAGATTAGTTACAGAAAGGTGGGGAACAAGTACAAATGTAGGCTTTTAAGCCAGCAAGTTGAAAGAGATGGAAAACTGCTCAAATGGCCAAATAAACTACAATTTCTGGGCCAAAACGTACTCTTCCCATGAAGGATAGCCAACCTAGTGCTTACCACTCACATTGATAAGCTAAAAGGTTTTCCTCCAACACAGAAAGCCTTGGGGGCTCAGAAGCTTACTAACAATCCTGGATACAGCAACTCTGTAACTGTACTAGGCTAGTTATAGGAAAGGCGGGAAACAAGCACAAAGTGTGGCTTTCAAACCAGACAGTTGAAAGAGATGGAAAAAAAATGCTAAAACAGCCAATAGCTACAATTTCTGGGCCAGGCTCCACTCCTATTGTGGTAGATAGACTACCTGATGCTTACCACTCCCACTGATGCTTACCACTCCCACTGATAAGCTAGAAGGCTTCCCTCCAACACGGAAATGTTTGGGGGGCTCAGAAGCTTACAAAGAGTCCTGGGTACAGGAAATCTGTACCTGGACTAGTCTAGTAACAGGAAAGGCAGGAACAAATGCAAACACAGGCTTTTAAATCAGAAGGTAGAAAGAGATGGAAAAGCTTCCCAAACGGCCAATAAACTATAATTTCTGGACCAGAAACCACTCCTTCTGTGGTAGATAGGTTACCTAGTGCTTACCACTCCCACTGATAAGCTAGAAGGCTTCCCTCAAACACAGAAATGCTTCGGGGGCTCAGAAGCTTACCAACAGTCCTGGATACAGCAAGTCTGTAGCTGGATTTGATTA
This sequence comes from Protopterus annectens, assembly GCF_019279795.1. Taxonomy (NCBI): domain Eukaryota; kingdom Metazoa; phylum Chordata; order Ceratodontiformes; family Protopteridae; genus Protopterus; species Protopterus annectens. Next base: position 1,153,525,036 of record NC_056730.1, read on the forward strand.
GTTACAGGAAAGGCAATAAACAAGCTTAGAGTTTTTTTTTTTTTTGTTAAAAGCAACTAAAACAGCAGTAAATATTTTCAAATTGTAGTGCAGGCCAGCACACCCGAGAGGGCAGCAACACTATGGCAAATACAGTTCATATAAGTGCAATTAAATTAACAAATGACTAAAAAACAAGTGCAGAAGGCAGTAAATTAGAAGGCTCCTAACAAGCAGTAATAAGTGCAGAGTAAGAGCGACTGAACAGATAACAGCACGCAGAAGAGCAACTAAGACAGTTACAGCAAGAGCAGATGAATAAGATATATATATATATATATATATATATATATATATATATATATATATATATATACACATACATATTTATTTTTTTTGGGGGGGGCAGAGCAGGATTAAGAGGCGACAGGGTTTGTCCTTCCAACATGCTCTCTTTGTGCACAGTAGGAGTGCCTGAAGTCAGAATATGATCTCACTGCAGTCAGTTGAATGAACAAATGAGATGGGCCCAGAAGGAGTATCCAAATACAAATCTACAAGAGGGGCAGGCAATTTGAAAGCCACCAACATTAATACCAAAACAAGAAAAGGGAGGGTGGGTGGGGAACTAACTGTAGAGAGACAGCCACAACTTCAGTTGAGTTAATATTCAGTGAAAAACACAAATAAATAAATTAAATACAGTACTATATGCAAAAGAGCTGATAAAAGTGTACTTAAATTCACTTATACATCCAGTTGATTTCAGGTAGATGTTAGCCGGCCAAAGCTCTGATATTAAGCAGAGATAACTTACAATGTACCACTTATATAAGGCAAGACAGGATTTCAGTGATGAGCTGAAACTACCCCACACTGCTATCAATGGCTACACAGAAATTCTAAAAAGTACTCTGTAGAGAGGCAGCCACAACTTCAGTTGAGTTAATATTCAGTGAAAAACACAAATAAGTAAATTAAAACAGTACTATATGCAAAAGAGCATATAGCACTGTAGAAGTGACCTCCAAACCCTGGATCTGACCCAATTTGGCATTGTCAAGGGCAAATCTTTCCTGTTAGACCTGGTGGATTTCTTTGAAAATGAAACTAGGGCCATTGAAGAAGGCAAATCTGTGCACACATCATACCTTGACTTGGCAGAGGCATTTGGCACAATCCCACATTCAGGCATTACTGATAAACCTAGCAAACTTAATGTAAACACCTTTGTTGTAAGATGGATTGCCAACTGGCTCACAAACCAGTCACAAACTATCAAAACAGGAGACTCCACATCTACCAGTAGACCTGTCACCAGAAAGGTGCCACAAAGGTCAGTGCTGGGCACCCTACTGCATGGTATATACTTCTCAGAAGGTCAGGCCAAACCTAAGGGGCTGTGGCTAACCACGTTTGTGGGCGATTGCAATCTGGGTACAATTACTGAATCCCCAAATGATGTCAATGTACTTCAGGAGAGTCTTACACAGACCAGTGATTGGTGTCTCAGTCATGGTCTCAGATTGAATGCAAACAAATGCACCATCATTCCCTTTGGTAAAAACAGTCACTTCACACTATCAAATTTGCAACAATACCCTATGTACCAATGAAGTGGTAAGGGATCTTGGATCACAAGTAAAGTGTAACCTTAACTTTGACCACCATGTGTCTTCTGTAGTGAGGAAGTTTTTCTATGTAGCACACTTGATTAGCAAAGGCATTGCCTCTAGAGCAAAGGAAGTTATAACCCCCCTATACTAGTCGGTAATCAGGCACACTATTGAGTATAATGCCCATTTTGGCATGCAACGTACAAAGCGCTTGCAGCAACTGGAGAGACCTCAGAGGTTTCTAAAAAGAAGATCAAAGAACTCCAGCACTTTCCTTACACAGGCCAGCTAAAGTCACTATACTGTATCATATAGACTCCTTAGGGGAGACTTGTGCCTGGCTTACAGAGCAGTCTCTGACTCAAACCTAATGAATTTGATGCACGTCTCTAAATCAAACAGAACTAGAGCTACCCATTCCAGGGACCTAAATATGGCCTGCGACATGAATAGGATGTGATGGAGGGACAGATTCATCTCTCAGTGACTGCTGTATCTTTGTAATAGGCTACCAATTCATGTGAAGCAGAGCACCTCTATGACACTGTTCAAAAGGAACCTGGATGAGTGGATGGGGCACTGTAAAGTCTTACCAGGGATAGTGCCTACAGCCCTCCTGGACATGGGCAGTCATTGCTAAATACAATCCTACTACTGACTAGTGTATCTCTGGCATTACAGTGGGATGGAATGGACTTAAGATGACCTTTGGGTTGATAGCCTAGTAACCTCCTAAGATCCTATGATCCTATATATATATATATATATATATATAGATATAGATATATAGATATATGGATACAAATATATATGTGCATGTCATCAGAGCATAGGAGGTTACTATGCCAATGAGCCTGAGGCCATTACAAGCCTAAGCAAATTCAACCCTTGCTCTCAAGAGTATCTATTTCAAGCAGACACAGAATCAGCACCTTTTTCCCCTGTCCAAAAGGGACATTGGTGGAACCATCTTTGGGGAATTTCCAGTTATCCATCTGATCCTCCAAATAATGCTTCAATAGGCTCAATGAGGGGCTTTGTTTAACATGGATCGGCAGTTTGTTTCAAAGACATCCACCACGTTTTACAGGCATGATCTCCCTTGATAGAACCAAACTGGGTAGATACAAGCATTTGCAGATTTTCTATTAAGCTGACCTTTTTTAAAATTTTAGTGAATATTCTGTGATTTTGAGCACTTTCTGAAGGAGTTACTGAAGACTAAGCCATTTGAAATGTGACAGAGCTCTTTTATGTACAAACCTTCAAATGGTGACAGATAACTATCAGACAAAGATGACTCTGAAAGGACTGAATACCACCCCCACACCTACTGTGTGAAGTGTTTAAATGCAAATAATGTTGAGCACGCTAATAGTGAAGGTACACATATTCATGAAGTGGCCCGAGAAAGCCAATGGTGGAATGCTGATAAACATAGCAAGTAAAAAGGAACATTTTTATTCACAACTTGTTTATAGAAAAGTGTCTGCATATGTCTCTGCATTTCAAACAAGGAGAAAGAAATTTTTATTTTATTTTATTTTATTTTACATTTGTTAACCGGGAAAGTCCGACTGGATACACGTCCTTTTTTCAGCGAAGGCCTAGGGAGAAAAGCTCCATATAAAACCTACATAGTTAACAAAGATTTGAGTACAATATTTATAAAATACACAGTTGTAGACAGTAGTAAATATACAATGTTTCACATACAGATATAGGTTCATAGGTTCATACTAGGCTACCTGCCCTAGGGCATTTATAAGCCTAGCCAGAGTATGTTTGGCTTTCGCCATCCATTTTAAATTAATTTTGCTATGCCCTTTTTCGAGGTTAGTATACTGTGCCTCTGTCTAACAGTGACACAGAAGTGATACCCGGGGTAAACCTACTGTCTCCCATCCACTCATCAAGATTCCTCTTGAAGAGAGTCAATGAGGGACTCTGCCTAACCTGGACTGGGATTTTATTCCAGAGTGAAGGGAGCCTCTGGGTTATGAATCTGTCCCTCCAGCATGTCCTATTTATTTCAGTGCTGAGGTTCAAGTCTCTCGAGTGCGTAGCTCGATGGGATTTGGATTTTCTGAGGTGCAGCATGTCCATTAATTCCGGGTTGGATATGGATTTATACATCAGGCACAGATCGCCTCTGAGCAGGTGGTATGCCACTGAGTAGAGCTGGAGTTTCTTTAACCAGGCAGCATATGGCATCTGTTTGAGCCCCTTGATCCTCTTGGTGAGGTACTTTTGGGGTCTTTCCAGTTGCTGCAGGTGTCTGGTAAGGTACATCCCAAAAGGGGCATTGTACTAAATTATGGGCCTGATGAGGGATGAGTAAAGAGGCACAATGACCTCCCCTGATCTAGATGTGAATCCCTTCATGATTAGGTGGGCTATATAAAATGTTTTTCTAACTACTTTGGTCACGTGGTTCTCAAATGAGAGATTGCTATCAACTTGAGTCCCCAGGTCCCTAATTACTTCTTCTGTACTTAATGGATTACCACCTATGTGGTAATTTGTGGGCACTTTGTTTTTGCCAAAGGGGATGACTATACACATTTTGGTTTTTAGCTTGAGGCCATGGCTCTGGCACCAGTTGTCTGTTTCTATGAGGTCCTTTTGTGGGATGCTTGTGTCAGCTGGAGAGTTAATTATGGCACCCAGTTTGCAGTCATCTGCAAACCTGGTCAGCCACAGTCCTTCCATGTTGGCCTGTACCTCCGAGAAATATATACCGAACAAGAGAGGTCCCAAGACTGAGCCTTGTGGGACGCCACTTGTAACTGGTTTGGAGTCTGACATGGCTCCAGCAATTCTAACCATGTGGGTTCTGTCCTTGAGCCAGTTTGCAACCCATCTAGTGACATAGCGGTTTATATTTAAGCTGGTGAGCTTAAATATATATAGTTAACAATGATTTGATATCCTTTTGTATTCAACGAATCATCAACAAAAATGTACAGGTATGAGAAGTTTATCAACATTATATTATGTTTCAATTAGCATTTCTTAGTCATAAAAAGTGAGAAGACCTTAGTTTTAAAAAGTAGTGATACTCAGATTTAATCAGCATAGAAGCAATAGTTATAATCATTAGGAATAGGAAGTTTAATCAGGCGTAGTACATGCACATAGCCATTGTTTGGATAAGTGAGTTTTTAGCAATAATTTGACCTGTGCTGAGGTTGTGGTGAATGTTACAGTGGGAGGTAGTGCATTCCAGATTTTAACTATATAGTTTGAGAAGAGGGATTCACCAGCCTGATAGTTGGCCGTGGTGATTTTTTCAGGATTTTGTTACTGGAGCGTAGAGTTCTGGTACTAGAGTATGGCTGTAGCATGGCAGGTGTGTTTTCATTATGACAGAGTACTTTCTGGCCATGGCTAGCTGGCTCTAAAGCAGGAGTTGAGGAAGCTCTAACCAGTTGAGCTGCTTGAGTGCTGTACAGTGATGCGACCTAAAGTTTGAGTTGGTGACAAATCGAGCAATTTTGTTATAGCATGTCTCTAGTTTTGCTAGGTCAGATTTCTTAAGTTGATAAATATGGGTGCCACGTATAGTAGAGTTGAGATCAAATGGGATTGAGCTATAGCGGCTTTTGTGTTTATTTGTGAGGTAGAATTTGTTCCTATACAGTGCACCTAGTTTTTTGTATACTTTTTTATGATTTGAGAAATGTGGATGTCAAATCTCATGTTATTATCTATTTCAACCCCCCAGTAGCTTAGTGTGATCAGTGGGTGTGAAGATGGTGTTGTTTGTTGATATAATATTAAAAGAGAGGAGGGACACAGTAGTTTTAGTGGGGTGGAACAGCATACATTTGGCTTTATTGGGGTTCAAGATAAGGTGGGAGTTTGTTAGCCATGTTTCTACTGATAGAAAGGACTCTTGCATAAGTGATTGTAGTTCTTGTATGGTAGGGGCAGCACATATTACTGTGGAGTTGTCAGCATACTGAATAACAGAGGCATGTGGAGCTAAGCTATGGAGGTTTTTTAAATAATGAGAAAACTAGGGAACCTAGTATGGAGTCTTGGGGAACACCTAGGACCACAGGAAGAAGGGGTGATAGGTTTCCTTGCCAGAGTACTGCTTGCTGCCGTCCAGTCACGTAGCCTTGGAACCAAGCAAGAGTAGACTGACAAACTTCTAGCTCTGAAAGGGTGGTTAGGAGTTTGTTGTGTGAAACCACTATCAAATGCTTTAGATAGGTCTAAGAATACAGAGGATACATATCTGTGACTGTTTCTATGATGATTTATTGTGTTGGTGAAAGATAATAAGGCAGTAGTAGTACTGTGGTCTGTGCAGAAACCATGCTCTGTGTGGGTAGTAGATTGATTGTATGTTTTCTATGATTTGTGTGTGTACAATTATTTCAAGTATTTTAGACAGAGAGGATAAGACAGCAATTGGACAGTAGTTAGCTAGTTCTGTAGAGGTACCTCCTTTGTGAAGTAGAATTATGTGGGAAGTTTTCCAAATGGTTGGGACTTGGTGTTCTAATATGGATCTGTTTAAAAGTATTGACACTGTATAAACTACTGCTTTGGCTGCTAGTTTTAGAAAGTCAGCTGGTAGATTGTCTACAGCTAGGGTAGTGGCCTTTAATTTCTTAAGCAATGTTTTTATTGTTACAGTTGAAACAGGTTGAAGGGAGAATGAGTTATTGTCTTTTCTTAGACTAGGAGTAGCTGGAGTTGGGGAGGGTGACTGTTTGCTATAGAGGACTAATATGGTTTCAGTAAAGTATTTATTGACTTGGGTAGGAGTAGCTGGAGTTGGGGAGGGTGACTGTTTGCTATAGAGGGCTAATATGGTTTCAGTAAAGTATTTATTGAATTGGGTAGCAACGTTTTCTTCATTATTAGGAGTAGTAGGTTGGGGAGTGCTAGTTTTTCCTGGTTGAAGCAGATTGTTAATTGCTGACCAGAATTTTTAAGGGTTATTTCGGTGCTATGTTTGAATATCAGTGTAGTAGTTTATTTTGTCTTCCTTAATTTGTTTCTTTGCTTTGTTTCTAAGTTCACAATAGTTTTGTTTAGCAACATTGGATTTAGTTTTGCACCATTGATCCCAGGCTTTGTCACTTGCTATTAGTAATGATCTAGTTTCTTTTTTTAGCCATGGGGCATGGTTGGATTTTACTGTTATGGTTCTGGTATGAGCTTGTATGTTTGAGATAGAAAGGAATATGTTATTAAAATGATGAACAGCATCTTCCATGGGAAGGAGTTTAAGTGGCAGCCATTTGCAGTGCTTTAGGGAGTTGGCAAAATTATTGGGGTTAAATTGCTATATGTTCCTTATTTGTTGGTAAAAAGTTGGTTTCTTTGAGTTAGTTCTTTGTCTGATTAAAAATTTTATTTATTTATTTTTACATTTGTTGACCGGGTTACTACAACTGTGCTAGAAGCCCATTTACAGTGGGGACCCAAAGACAAAAGCTCCAAAACAGACAATTACAGTACATAAGCTACAAGCTCCAATACAGAGAATTATAATACAGAAGCACCAAAATACAGAGAAGTATAATACGTACAGATGATAAAAGAAATTTTTTTTTTGCATTGAAAATGTACATAGCAATTGAATTTTCAAAGAGAGCGAGAAAGATTCCAGAGATCAGAGTACTAAATAAAGAGAGGTATTTATACATGAGCAAACAGTACATACATATGTACATGTGGTATAGAAGTAAAGCTTAACGGTGTATTTGTATAGTAAGACTAAGAGTGAAGGGATAAAATTAAGAGGTGTTACAGTAAGATGTCTGTGTAGTAAGAGTGAAAAAATGCAGTAGTGTAGTGGATTAGGTAGGGTCCTGACAGGGTCAAGACTTGGTGTTAAGTAGATGAAGTTTAATTTACTTTTTGAAGTGTTTAGTCTGCAGGGAGTTTATTCAAACCTTGGGCTACAGTACATTTGTAAAGTAGTTTACCAGCAGTTTTGTTAGGTTGGTAGATGGTCACTGAGGCAGTCCAGAAGGCAGCCAGAGTGAAAGGCTTGCTTGTTAAGATTCAGTTGAGTATGGAATATTTATTGGATGATCTATTAATTCTGATGGGGTCTGTTCGAGCTGGTTGAAGCCATACAGATTCATGTGATTAGTGGGATTTTGAGAACCACATGACGCCAAGTCAATGTTAAAATCACCCATGATAACTGTTTCTTGAAGAAGAGATTTTTCAGTCCATCTTAATATTTTTTCTAATGTATGGGTATTGTCACTGGATGGAATGTAAATTTCAATGAAGTGTATGTGTTTATTTGAGTTTAGGGTAAGCTTAGTAAGTAATACTTCTGCATTATCAAAAGTTGGAATGTTTTGATTTGAGGATTCTAGGATTAGATGATTTTTATATAGAAAGGCAATACTACCACCCCTTTTGGCTACTTTGGCTAGGTGTAGGATATTATAGCCTGGAGAGAGAGCCTCATTATTGGGTATGCTAGGTTTAAGCCATATTTGAAATTGTGACAGATGTGAAATTTGGTCTGTCTTCCTGTGTCAGAGTGTGAAAAATGACATAGCATGCATTCCTGCAAGGTAATGTGTGTTAGGTCTTCACTGGAATATCACAGTCTAAATATGTGATATTCTTATATACTTATTAAGCTAAGATTGGGTAAGTGTTTATTTTGTTCCATGACAATGTATGATAAAGTATAGAAATGACAAAAGGGGCCACAAACCTGTCCATTTGTACTCTTTCCTTGTCAAAGAAATACAACTCTGATTCTGTAAGAGTTGATTTTTGCTATTGATACCCTTGTTGAAGGGTAATCTAAGCCTGGCGTACAAGGCATCCATGAATCTGTTTTTCATGGTCTGTCTGCAGATCCACAAACCAAACAGTTAAAATTATCTATGGTACGCACTTTAACCTTTCATGCAACAGCAATAAGACGATGAAAGGACAGCTGTATGTTTCAGACATGACCCTTTCCATGGCGGGTGTTTGGTCAGGGTGTAGCACAAGAAGTGGGGTGTATATCATGGACACTGAGTTGCTGAAAACTGGTCAGTGCTGATTAAAGCACTGCAGCGGTCTGTGGGCACGGTAAGTACACCACTGTACAGCACTGAAGGGTGGGATCTTGGCTGCCATCATTAAGTACTGTATGAGGCAGTAGCTGGGGTGTACACATCATGCTGTATGAGGCAGTAGCTGGGGTGTACACATCATGTAGGGGATAAACAGAATTCAGCCGACTGTTTAGTGATCAAGGTTAGTACAGTTCCTGTATTTACACTGAGATAAAGACACTGGTAAACAGGGTATGAGTGCAAACTGAAGTTTATCAACAATCACTCTGCTGTCAAGGCAAATAGCAATTAAGTAATGTAGAGTGAACAATTACAATTGTTTTGGTTACAAACATTGATTGAGTATCGAACCAGACTTGGCAGACGAAACATAATACATGACAATACACAACATAAACAATAACCATCAGGGTGCATTATTGTCAAATGTGGCCTACCGTTTATGAAAGCAGTAACACGTTGGACAATAAGTAATACACAATAGCATATCTGCAATGAACCACAATAGTAATTGGAATTATTGCTGGATTTTCAATTCACTAGACAAACAATGAGTACAGAATCAGACAGTAACCAATAAAGTCTCCGAACTCATGTACAGCAACATCAGCAGTTGTGTATCATCTCTCTGCAAGCTAAGAGCTAAATGACATATTTTCTGAAGGTCATAATTGCCAGGAAGTTAATAGCAGATACCTATCAAATATTTTCCTTGAAACTAGTCTAACTCTCAACCTAAGCACTCAAAAAGCATCCTACAGCCCAGCACTTGCTCAGACCTAATAGCAAGCACTAATGTACCCTGGCACTTGATTGTCCAGAAGGGCAAGACTCTTTATTCACCCTTCACCAACCAAGCGAATAAGCAGCTCACCCTACTATTCAGGCATGACCAAAGGGGCAATTTCAGGTATACTGGTGAATCTGGGTATCCTGAGGCAATGTTACAACTGCCTCATGTACACAGACAACCCTCTCCTCCTACCACAAAACACTAACATATGCGAGAGATGCAATTATACAGCCAAACTGGAGGCTAAGCTGTCTCCACCCAAGACTGGAACAGACAGTCAAGAAGAAAAGGTTAACACTTGCACCACACCTCCAGCCACACATAGACCTACTAAAACAGCACTGGCAAATAATACACATAAATACACTAACTCACACTTGGGGGCTCTAAATAAAGACCTGCAAAAGCATCAGAGACCTCCAAAGCAGACACCCAAACACCCAGCACCTCTTGTCACAAACCAGACAACACATAAAACACAAAATCAGTGTGCCACACAATCACAGCTCTTAAGGCAAAATAACATACCTAGCACACTAGTAATAAGTGACTCTACAGTCAGGCACACTGACGTCCCACTCACTAGGCTGGCCAAGCAGAAGGTTACTGTTAGCTGCCTGTCAGAAGCCAGAATCTGACACATAACACAAGCACTCAGGTCACGGCAGAACAAGTACAAATATGATTCTGTCATTGTTCATGTTGGTGTGAATGACCTGAGACGTACCTCCCTGGACTGCATGAAAAGAGACAAGAAAGAGCTCTCTGATCATGTAGTCCAGGCTGGTATGACCCTGACCCTGAGTAGCATCCTGCCTTCACCAAGAATGATACCTCAGTATAAAGAAAAAAATGATTAATTTCAACAATTGGCTAAGTTTCTGGTGTCATTCAAAGGGAATCCGGTGTCTGTCAGCCTGGGACGACATGCTCGACAAGCCACGTTGCTTCGCAAGAGACGGCTTGCACCTTTCACCCCTAGGATTTCGAAAAGTGTTCAAGGCTCTTGCTGCCCCCATAGTGCCTTTTTTAGGTAAGGTTAAAAAGTCAAACCCACCTCCGTAAACAGCCAAATTAACAAAAAACTGAGGGCTATGCTACTCAATGCCAGGAGTTTAAATCTCAAAATGCATGTGTTCGAAGCACTCCTCAGTATGGAGAACGTCGACATCTGTGCAGTAACTGAAACCTGGTTCAAGGCTCCAGAGATCACCCCAGCACTAATGGGCTGCAACTCATATCACACATTTTGGTCACAGAACCTGGACCGAAACACAAAAGGAGGGAGTGTATCCATATTCATCAAGGATACCTACACCTCCAGGTTAGTGGCGTAGCATGATACCTCTGAGATCATCCATGTGCAACTAACATCGGGCAAATCTGCAATGCAAATTGTGGCCTGCTACAGTCACCCTCTATGGCCCAGGACCACCACTCCACCTTTCTGAAGACACTGGAAAACGTGAAGGTCCTACCGAACACCCTGATATTGGGCAATTTCAATTACCCTACCATTACTGGGAAAACTACTCGAGTACAAACTCCCAGGCCCAGCGCTTCCTGGAATGCATCAACTCAAATGTTCTGGATCAGCTGCTAAACTCCCCTACCAGAGGTGAAAACATATTGGACCTGGTCATGGCCAACATGGGCGACAGGTATTCCGCACCGGAGGTCAACCCGTCACTGGTTAGATCAGACCATAAACTAATCACTCTGGATGTCCACACCCCACCACCACCCCAACTAAGGAAATCACAGTAAAAAACTTTTCTAAAGCAAACTTCATCTTACTTAAGACAGAGGTGGTAAGTTTCACATCCCCCATGCTAAAGGATAATGCTTCCCAAGATGTACTCTGAGTACCTGCAAGGATGCATGGATCGTGCCATCCCTAGCAAAACCAAGACACACTCCTCTAATAGAAGGAAATCAGTTTGGTGGATGCCTGCCATAAACAGGCTATACAATAGAAGGAGGAAACTAGTTCAGAAAAAAAGCAAATCCCAAGAAGGAAAGACGTCCCTTATCAGTATCAGTAAAAAACTAAGGTCCATCATAAAATCATCCAAGGTTAACTTTGAAAGAAAAATAGCCAAGGATTCAAAAGATAACCACAAAGCCTTCTTTAGCTATGTTAAGAATTCCGGATATTGGCTAAGGCTCTTGCCACCCCCATAGTGCCTTTTTTAGGCAAGGCTCAAATTCTAAACCTACCACCAAAACAAAAGCGGGAAGAAACTGAGGTAATGCTGCTCAATGCCAGAAGTCTAAATCTCAAAATGAGGCCCTTCTCAGTATGGAGAACATCGATGTCTGTGCTGTAACTGAAACCTGGTTCAAGGCTCCTGAGAGCACCCTGGCACTATTAGGTTTTACCTCATATCATGCGTTCCGGCCCCAAAACCCGGACCACACCACAGTATCCATATTCATAAAGGCTCACACCTTGAGGTAAGGTGCAACTAACCACAAAACTGCTCTACAAATTGTAGCATGCTACAGGCTCAAACTCAGGAACCACACAGTTCCTGAAGACACTATAAATGTATCTCCAAACACCATCATATTGGGTGACTTCAACTACCCGAATATAGACTGGGAACATTACTACTTTCTAGCCGTTCCTGGGTTCATAAATTCAAATGCCATGGAACAGCTAGTCACTGTTCCCAACGAGAGAAAATATACTAGATCTCATTGTCACAAACATGGGGACAAAATGCTAGTATATCCTCATTGGTGAGATCTGATCATAAACTAATCTCACTGGAAATCCACATCCCCCCACCCCAAAGACCATAGTGAAGAAGAACTCTAAAGCAAACTTCACACTACTAAGACTGGTGTGGTATCCTTCAAGCTGAGCCAGAGGAAACCACAACCCAAGCTGCGGAAGCCCTTACAAATACCTTCTATGAACACCTCCAGGACTGCATGGATCAGGCAATCCCAAATAAAACCAAGACTCTTTCCACAAAGGGCAAACAGTCTGGTGGACCCCAGCCATTAACAAACTTTACAATAAGAGGAGAAAGCTATTACATGATAGAACAAAATCCATAAAGGGAAGTCACCCTGATCATTATTAGTAAAAAAAGCACTCATAAAATCAACTAAGGCCAATTTTTGAGAAAAATTGCCATGGATTTTTTTCAGCTATGTTAGGAACCTGGGTGGAAACTCCCAGATATGCTCAGAATTAGTCCAAAATGATACAAAATCACTGAACCCACAGACATTGCCAACATACTGGCAGACAGGTTCAGTGCAAACAAGGAGAGAACTATGTGTAGCCTCCCCGGACATCTCAAATGGTGAAAGCTGCTCTCTCTAAAGCTAAAACACAGCATCAATGGGCGGATGGTGTCCGAGCTAAATGGCAGCTGTTTAATCTCAGCCTTACCACAGGATACGTGCCCAGGGTGGCGTGCAACTGTGGTCACGGACCCTGGTAATTACCGCCCCATAAGCTTAACAAGTCTAGTCTGCAAAGCTATGGAGAGGATCATAATGGAGCTCATAAACAAAGATATAGGGACTTGCAGACATTGGAACCCAGTTTGGCTTTGTCAAGGAAGATCATGCCTTTTTGAACTTGGTCGACTTCTTGAAACAGTCACCAAGGCCATTGATGAAAGGCAGTCCATACAGCCTACCTTGACCTTGCAAAGGCCACAATACCCCTAGAAAAACTACCAGCTTAAATGTAAACCCATATGTCACAAGATGGGTTGCAAACTCAGAACCCACAGGGTTATCAGACTCAAGCCGGTCACAAGTGGTGTCCCACACTATTGTTTGGCATCTACTTCTCAGAAGTACAGGCCAACATGGGAGGACTTTTTGACAAAGTTTGCAGGCGACTGCAAACTGAGCCATAGTGGAAAGTGCATGGGACATGGATATCCTTCAGAAGGGACTCCACGGAAACAGATAGCTGGTGCCAGAGCCATGGCCTGAAGTTAAACACCAAAAATGTATAGTCATGGAAAAACAAGGTAACCCCAAGCTACCATATAGGTGGCAATCCACTAAGCACAGAAGGTTATCAGGGACCTGGGGACCCAGGTTGACAGTGGCCTTTCTTTTGACACTCACATTGCTAAAGTGGTTAAAGACCTTCTACATTGCCCACCTGATCATGAAGGGATTCACATCCAGATCTAGTGAGGTCATTCTCTTCACTTATCAGACCAATGATGGTATAATGCCCCATTCGGGATGTATCTCACCCGACATCTGCAGCAATTGGAGACCCCAAAGTTCCTCACCAAAAGGATCAAAATCTGTCATTGCCAGATTGAAGAAACTCAGCTCTATTCAGTGCATACCGTCTGCTCAGAGGTGACATGCCTGACATACAAGGCCATGTCCAACCCGGAATTAATGGACATGCTCCACCTCAAAATCCAAATCCACCAAAACCACTAGAGCAGGACGTGCTGGAATGCTGTGGAATAAAATCCCAGTCCATGTGAGGCAGAGCACCCGCTGACTCTGTTCAAGAGAAATCTAGACCTGTGGATGGGAGATCGTGGGTTTACCGAATCATCTCTGTGTCACTGCTGGACAGAGGCACAACAAACTAATGGGCACAGTATTTTTTCATATAAGGGGTGGCGTAAGCCAATATAATTTGAAGGCAGCTTATAAATAGGGCAATAGCCTAGTATAAACCTATGAACCTATGAACCTAACCTATAAGTGGTAACTCACAGATATGCACTGAACTAGTGCAAAATAGCACAAAATATACTGAACCTACTGATATTGCCAACATCCTGGCAGATAGATTCAGTGCAAACTTCACCCCCCTCTCACCCCCTAAAGGGCCCACATCAATACCAGAAAAGTGTAGTGTCCCAGAAATCACATACACACAAATGAAAACAGCCCTTTCAAAAGTCAAAAACACACCGTCAATGGGGCCAGATGGTGTCCCAGGCTGTGTCTTGCACGAACTACAGAATGAACTAACCCCCCCACCTAAACACGCTGTTCAACCTCAGCCTCTCCACAGGCTACGTGCCCATAGAATGGTGCACAGCAATGGTTATTCCTCTACACAAAGGAGGGGCCACAACTGACCCTTGTAACTATCACCCCATAAGCCTGACTAGCCTGTTCTGCAAGGCTATGGAGTGCATCATCATGGAACTCATTAACAAAGACATTGGGAACCTCCAAACACTTGACCTGACCCAGTTCGGCTTTGTTAAGGGCAGATCATGCCAACTAAATATGGTTGACTTCTTTGAGACAGCCACCAAGGCCATAGATGAGGGAAAGGTGGGTCACACAGCCTACTTTGACCTCGTCAAGGCTTTTGACACCATCCCCCAGTCAGGTATTACAGAAAAACTCACCAGGCTGAACATAAATCCCTATGTCATGAGAAGGGTTGCCAACTGGCTTACAGACAGAACTTACACAGTAAGAATAACAGGCTCCAGATCCGACTCTAAACCAGTCACAAGTGGTGTCCACAAGGCTCGGTCCTGGGACCCCCTACTGTTCGGCATATACTTCTCAGAAGTATAGGCAAACACAGGAGGACTATGGCTAACCAAGTTCACCGATGACCGCAAACTGGGAGCCATAATTGACTCTTCAGCTGACAAGGGCATCCTGCAAAAGGGCCTTACTGAGACGGACTCCTGGTGTCAAAGTCATGGCCTCAAGCTAAATGCCAAAAAAATGCATTGTCATCCCATTTGGGAAAATCAAAACACCCACGAATTACCACATAGGTGGCAGCCCCCTTAATATAGAAGAGGTAATAAGGGATCTGGGGACCCAGGTAGATAGTAACCTCTCCTTTGACAATCATATTGCCAAAGTAGCTAGGAAATCATTCTATGTGGTCCATCAAATTGCTAAAGGGTTCACATCTAGAAATAAAGAAGTTATATTGTCCCTCTACGCATCACTCATCAAAGCCATTATAGAGTACAATGCCCCATTTGGGATGTACCTCAGAAGACACTTCGAACAGCTGGAAAAACCACAAAAGTACCTCACCAAGAGGATTACTAGCCTCAAACATATGTCCTATGCAGTCCGACTGAAAAAAACTTCGGCTGTACTCAGTGGTATATCGCTTACTCAGAGGTGATCTCTGCCTGACTTACAAAGCTATGTCCAACTTAGAACTGATGGACATGTTCCACCTAAAGAAATCCAAGTCACTGCAAGCCACACACTCTAGTGAGCTAAACCTCGCCACAACAATAAATAGAACATGCTGGAGGGATAGATTCCTGTCACAGAGACTCCCCATGCTTTGGAACAAAATTCCAACCTACATTAGGCAGAGCCCCTCACTAACACTTTTCAAGAGACACCTTGATGACTGGATGGGTAACAGAAAATACACCCCTGGGATCACTTCACTGGCTCTGCTTGACAGAGGATCAGTTAATTAATCAATGGGGTGGCGAAGCCGACACACTCTGGCTAGGCTTATAAATGCCCTTGGGCAGATAGCCTAGTACCTACCTATGAACCTAAGTATACTTACATCCCCATGATGGCCAAGTGGTTCCTTCCGGTGAACGTTTCCTATGGTTTAACAGTTTGCAGATATGTGGTTTCGATATTGTTGTGTGAATGATTTGGGATTTGAGTAAGTGGTCTTTTGATATTTTGAAGTAGACCCACACACACACAGACACACAGACACACACACACACACACACACACACACACACACACACACACACACACACACACACACACACACACACACACACACACACACACACACACACACACACACACACACACACACACACACACATATGTATACACATATACTTCTTGAAATTGAAAGTGTGAAATATATACCATTCTTTTACTTCAGATTTAAATATTGCATTAAGTAAAATTAAAGAATATTTGAGGATAATATGCAAACAGTGCACACAGTTAATGTTTGGTTAGGCAACTAATATTTATTCAGTTGTTAAAATCTTGTTGAGATATGGTTTACTTTTTTACCTTTTATCAGTTTATGTATTGCAGAAAACACATGACCCATATTCGCCCATTATGCTAATATTAATTAAATAAATATTGTTTTAGTTTCTTATACATGAAGATTTGTTGTCTTTGTAGATGAATTTATCATGTGACTGTGTATGTTTTTCCCTCCATGTTTCTTAAAATCTTTAGCTCTGCATCCCTGACCACTGAACCACAGACCTTCTTTGGCTACTTTCTTCACTGACTCCTGTACAGCAGAATCCCGTATGACCTCAATGTGGGGCTCCCTTCTTCAGTTAAGACCTGGTTTCTTTTAGATATGAGAGTTGGAAGACATGTGCCTTCATCCTTAGCTGGAGCTGGTCTCACTTAACGCTTCCAACCTTTCTTGTGGAAAAAGTGTACTTTTGAAACAGGCCTTATATTACATAACCACATGTGCTTGGTCACATACGTTCTTTCCTGAATTCCATAAAAAGTAGTGAAATATATACCATTCTTTTACTTCAGATTTAAATATTGCATTAAATAAAATGAACAGTCACACATCTTGTTTGCTGGGTGTGATTCATTAAACAGTCTTTCTACCATTAGTATAAGGCATAATAATGTGTCAAGACTGTTGCACTGGGGGTTGTGCAAACATTATAATACTGAAGTAATTTGGAAACATGACCCACAAGGCAATATAGACAGTTATGAAGTTTATATCACATGGGGTCACCCATTACGAACAGTTAAAAAAGTAGATGCAAGAAAGCCAGATGTAGTAGGCCATGAAAAGAAGACAGCAGTAGCATTTATCATTGAAATTGCTACACCCAGTAAATACAACATCTTTCATCATAGCTTTCAACCTACAGCAGAAAAAATCTGGACAAAGGCAAATACGCGGGTGTGTGTGTGTGTGTGTGTGTGTGTGCGTGTGTGTGTGTGCGTGGCTCAGCTGTTGAGACCCTTCGAAGGATATCTGTGTCAGATGTGTTTTCTACTATAGGCCCAGTTTGCAGTCATCTGCAAACTTTGTCACATAACCCTCCTGTGTTTGCTTGTACGAAAAGTAGATGCCAAACAAGAGTGGGCCAGGACTGAGCCCTGTGGGACACCACTTGTGACAGGCTTTGAGTCTGACATGGCGCCAGCAATGACCCTGTGGGTTCTGTCACTCAGCCAGTTTGCAACCCATCTTGTGATGTATGGATTAACATTTAAGCTGATGAGTTTTCAATGATACCCGAGTGGGGTATTGTATCAAAGGCCTTAGCCAGATCGAGGTAGGCTGTATGGACTGCCTTTCCCTCATCAATGGCTTTGGTGACTGTTTCAAAAAGTCAACCAAGTTTAAAAGGCATAATCTACGGCTGACAAAGCCAAACTGGGTTGGATCCAAAGTCTGCAAATTCTCTATGTCTTTATTTATGAGGTCCATTATGATCCTCTCCATGGCTTTGCAGATAAGGCTTGTCAAGCTAATGGGCGGTAATTTCCAGGGTCGGTGGAGGCACCGCCTTTGTGAAGTGGGACCACAGTTGCAGTGCGCCACTCCCTGGGTATGTATCCAGACTTTGATTAAACAGTTGTCCTAGCTGTGGGTTTAATTCCTCATTGGAGCACACAGCCGGGACACCATCAGGTCCCATGGATGCTGTGTTTTTGCTTTGGAGAGAGCAGTTCTCACTTGGTATGGAGATGTTTGGGGGCTGCAATCGTTTGGTATAGATATCTCTCTCCTTTTTGCACTGAACCTGTCAGCCAGTATGTTGGCAATGTCTGTAGGATCAGTAATCTTCCACATCATTTGAACTAGTTCTGAGCATATCTGGGAGTTTCCTCCTGGGTTTCTAACATAGCTAAAGAAGGCCTTATGATTGTCTTTTGAGTCTTTAGCTATTTTTCTCTAAATTTGCTTTGGATGATTTTATGAGAGCTCTTAGTTTTTTACTTATAGTGATCAAGGGTGTCTTACGGATTTTGCTCTATCTTGTAGTAGCTTCCCTCCTTTTGTTGTAGAGGTTTGTTTATGGCTGGGGTCCACCAGACTGGCTTGCCTTTGGTACAAAGAGTCTTTGTTTTGCTTGGGATTGCCTTATCCATGCAGTCCTGCAGGTGCTGGTAGAAGGCATTTTGTAAGTGATTCAGCAGTACTGTTTTCCGAGGCCTTAAAGGAGACCACACTAGTCTTTAGAAGTGTAGTCGGCTTTTGAGAAGTTCTTTACTGTGGTCTTTTTTATTTCAGGTGGGGTGGGATGAGGGACCTCCAGCGGATCTGATCTCACCAGTGAGGTATACGTTGAACATTGTGCTCCCATGTTCGTGATGATGAGATCTGTTATCTCCTCTTGTGGGGATGGTGACTAGTTGTTCCATGGCATTTGAGTTTATGAATTCCAGGAACTTTTGGGCTAGGGTGTTTGGGCGTAGTGTTCCCAGTCAATATTAGGGTAATTGAAGTCACCTAGTATGATGGTGTTTGGTGATACATTTATCCCCTCTAGTGTTTTAGGAAGGCCATGTGAGGCCTGAGTTTGTGAGGGTGGCCTGTAACATGCTACAATTTGCAGAGCAGTCTTGCCTATGGTTAATTGCACCTGGATGGTCTCCACGATGCATCGTGCGTTGCCGCCAGTCTTGAGGTGTGGGTGTCCTTGATGAATATGGATACCCCTCCTTTCTTGGTATTGTCCGGATTTGGGGCGGGCATGATATGAGTAAAACCTGATAAGCGCTGGGGTGCTCTCAGGGCCTTGAACCAGGTTTTCTGTCACAGCACAGACATCGATGTTCTCCATACTGAGAAGGGCCTCGGATTTAGACTTCTGGCATTGAGCAGCATTACCCTTAGTTTTTTCCTTTTTGTGTTCTAGGGTGGTAGGTTTGGGAATTTGAGCCTTGCCTAAAAGGCACTATGGTAAGAGCCTTTGCCAATATCCGGAATCAGGGTGACAGGTGCAAAGCAGCGTGGTTTGTCCAGCATGTCATCCCAGGCAGACAGATACTGGATCCCCTTTGAATGACACCAGTGTTTAAACCAATTGTTAAAGCTGATCATCTTATCTCTGTATTGTGGCATCATTCTTGGTGAAGGTAGGATACTGCTCAGGTCAGGGTCATACCTGCCTGGGCTACATAATCAGAGAGCTCCTCAATGTCTCTTTTCATGTAGTCCAGGAGGCGTCTCAGGTCGTTTACACCAGCGTGGACAATGACTGAGTCATATTTGTACCCTGCTGTTTGCGTTATGTGGCGGTTCTGGCGCGGGCAGCTTACTGTGACCTTCTCCTTACTCAGTCTGGTGAGGCGGGACATCAGTGTGTCTGACTATGGGTCACCAATGACTAGTGTGTCTGGCATTGTGTTTGGCATGGGGCTGTGACTGTTTGACACTCTGACTGTGAGGTCTATGTGTTGCAGGTGTTGTGTTCTGAGGTGGTGGTTGTTTGGGTGTCTGCTTTATGGTGGCCTCTGCTGTTTTGGTAGATTTTGATCAGAGCCTCCGAGTATGTCTTTGTGTGTTTATGTGTATGATTTGAGGTTGTAATGGTACTATGTGAGTCTGGGTCTATAGTGCGTGTGGTAACCTTCTCCTCCTGGTCTTGCCAGTCCTATGTTGAGAGAGCTCAGCCTCCAGTTTGGTATAGTTGCATCTCTCGCATGTATTTGTGTTTTGTGGGAGGAGGAGAGGTTGTCTGTGTACATGAGGGCAATTGTAACATTGCCTCAATATTCAGGTTCACCAGCTGAGCAGGAGAGGACACTAGCAACTGATCCTCGACATGCTATAAGGATAGACAAAAACTTTAAAAAGATTCGGGGACGTGGGTGACCGAGGAAATGGGGGTTGCCTTTTTATCAAGGTAATAAGTACTGTAGGAGCAAGTGCTAGGTTTAACAGATAGAGAATAGTCTACTTGGAGTCAAGTGAGATGATTTTAGTTATAGGATACGTGATTTGATCAGTAGTATGGTTCGAGGAAGGTAGTTTAAAGGAGAAAATTTGAAGAGTGGACTTTAGGTAGCCTGAATAGTTTGCCTAGTGTGCAACAGTGGCAGCTCCACGCTAAATCGTAGCTAATTCACGCTAACATCTGGGTGTGATTCATTATTCAGTCTTTCTACCGTTAGTGTAAGACATAATAATGTGTCAAGACTGTTGCACTGGGGGTTGTGCAAACATTATAATACTGAAGTAATTTGGAAACATGACCCACAAGGCAATATCATGGGATCACCCATTATTAACAGTTAAAAAAGTAGATGTGAGAAAGCCAGATGTAAAAGGCCATGAAAAGAAGGCAGCAGTAGCATTTAACTTTGGACCCAGTGATTACAATATCTTTCATCATAGCTTTCAACCTACAGCAGAAAAGATCTGGACAAAGGCAAAAACAACGTGTGTGTGTGCGCGTGCATGTGTGTGTGTGTGTGTGCATGTGTGCATGTGTGTGTGTGTGTATTATATTCATATTTATATACACACACTCACATACATACACAGACATATATATATATATATATATATATATATATATACATACACAAAGCCAGACACACACACACACTTACTTTTCTGCAAGTACAGAAGTGCATCTGATCACAGCCAACCCAAATGTAAGAAACATCTTCATAGGTTCATAGGTAGGTACTAGGGTATTGGCCCTAGGGCCTATATAAGCCTAGCCAAATGGTACCCTGGCTTTTGCCATCCAAGAAAATTATTTTCCTTTGCCCATGTCAAGCAGAGCCAAGAAGTAATCCCTGGGGTGAATTTCCTATCTCCCATCCAGTCATCAAGATTTTTCTCAAAGAGTGCTAATGAGGAACTTTGTTTGATATAGATAGGTAGTATGGGAAGTCTCTGGGACAGGAATCTATCCCTCCAGCGTGTTCTGTTTTTTGTGGTGACATGGTTTAGGTCCTTAGACTGTGTAGCTCAGAGGGATTGGGATTTCTTTAAGTGGAGCATGTCCAACAGCTCTGGGTTTGACATAGCTTTGTATGTTAGGCAGAGATCACCTCTGAATAGGTGATATGCGACAGAGTAAAGCTAGATTTTTTTGAGACGGTCTACGTAGGGCATCTCTTTGAGGCCTGTAATCCTCTTTGTGAGGTATTTCTGTGGCCTTTCCAGTTGTTGTAGATGTCTTGTGAGGTACATACCAAAAGGGACGTTGTACTCTATAATGGGTCTAATGAGTGATGAGTAGAGGGGAACAATGACCTCTTTTTTCCTGGATGAGAAACCTTTTGTGATGAGGTGTGGCACATAGAAGGATTTCCTGACTACTGTGGTGATGTGATTATCAAAGGAGAGGCTACTGTCCACCTGTGTCCCAAGGTCTCTTATCACGCTTTCAGTGTTAAGTAGACTACCGCCTATGTGATAGTTCATGGGAACCGAGTTTTTACCAGAAGGGATGACAATGCACTTTTTGGCATTGAGCTTGAGGCCATGGCTTTGACACCAGGCATCTGTCTCAGTGACTTAGGGAGTTATATCTAGTTTAGTTAGTTTATCTATAGCTCCAGAGTGGGGGATGGTGTCGAAAGCCTTGGCGTGATCTAGATAGGCTGTGAGAACCACCTTACCCTCATCTACTGCTTCAGTGACTTCTTCAAAGAAGTCTGTCAGGTTTAGGAGACATGATCTGCCTTTTACAAACCTGAAATGGGTAGGGTCCAGAGTTTGGAGATTACCAATGTCATTGTTTATAAGTTCCATGATGATACATTCCATAGCCTTGCAGATCAGGCTCATCAGGCTAATGGGGTGGTAGTTCCTGGGATCCGTGGTGGCTCCCCTTTTGTGGAGTGTGATAACCATTGCTGTGTGCTATTCAGTGAGCATAAAGCCCGAGGTGAGGCTATGATTGAACATGGTACTTAGGTGGGGTGTCAGTTCATTCTGTAGTTTATTACAACACAGCCTGGAATGTTGTCAGGTCTCATGGATGTTGTCTTCTTGGCTTTGGAGTGTGTGTTTTCTACCTGTGCAGCCGTGATTACAGGAACTTTGCATTCTTCTAGTATAGAGATGTGCCCTTTAGGGGTGAGAGGGGGGTAAAGTTAGCACTGAACCTATCTGACAGGATGTTGGCAATATCAGTTGGTTCTGTATATTTAGTGCCATTGTTGCTGTAATGCAGACCAGATCTGAGTGTTGCCATTGAGATTCTTGGCATAGCTATAGAATGCTTTGTAGTTGTCTTTAGAATCAGTGGCGATTTTGTTTTTGTAACTAGCTTTGGAGGATTTTATGAGGGATCTCAGCTTCTTACTGAGGCTGACCACAGAGTTACTCCAATCATGGGATTTTACTCTTTTTTTCAACAGTTTCTTTCTTCTGTTGTAGAGGTTGTTTATGGCAGGGGACCACCAGATTGGCTTTTCTTTGGAGGATAGCATCTTGGTTCTATTAGGGAATGCATGATCCATGCACTCGTGTAAGTGCTTATAAAGTGCAATTGTATAGGATTCAACAGTTATACCACTATTGTCCGTCAGCATGGGTGTAGTGAAGTTTGCCACTTCTGTCTTAAGAAGTGTGAAGTTGGCTTTGGAGAATTTTATTACGGTGGTTTCCCTACTGGGGGGTGGGGTTGGGATGTGGATGTCTAGGGTGATTTGCTTGTGGTCGGATCTGACCAATGAGGAATTGACCTCTGGTGTGGAACACCGGTTGCCCATGTTAGTAATAACCAGGTCTAGGATATTGCTGCCCCTGGTGGGGGTGTGGATAAGTTGATCCAAGGTGTTGGAATTTATGAGTTCCAGAAAACGTTGAGCACAAGAGTTGGTACATGAGTAGTTTTCCCAGTTAATGGTGGGGTAGTTGAAATCGCCCATTATTAAGGTGTTAGGTTGTACCCTAATATTTTCCAGTGTATCAAGAAATGAGGAGTGGGAATCCTGAGGCATGGTGAGGGATCTGTAGCAAGCTACAGTTTGGATTCTGGTCTTGCCCAGAGTTAGTTGCACTTGGATAATCTCAGATGCATTATGCTGAGCAACTAGCCTTGAGGTGTGGATATCCTTAATGAATATGGACACGCCTCCGCCTTTAGTGCTTTGGTCCAGGTAAGGTGGCCAAAAGGTGTGGTATGAATTATAGCTTGGTAATGCAGGGGTGCTCTCTGGAGCCTTGAACCAGGTCTCTTTCTCTGCACAGATGTCGATGTTCTCCATTTTAAGGAGTGCCTTGAGTGAGTGCATTTTGAGGTTTAGACTTCTAGCATTAAGTAGCATTATCCTCAGATTTTGCTTGCTTGTACCTGTAACAGTGGTGAATTTGTCATTTGAATCTTGCCTAAAAAAGGCACTATAGGGGTGACAAGAGCCTTAGCCAGTATCCGGAATCCCAAGGGCGACAGGTGCAGGCCATCTCTGGCAAAGCATCATGGTTTGTCAGTCATGTCATCCCAGACAGACAGATACTGGATCCCCTTAGAATGACACCAGAAGCTTAGCTAATTGTTGAAGTCAATCATTTTGTCCTTGTACTGTGGCATCATTCTGGGTGATGGCAGGATGCTACTCATGGCTAGTGTCATACCTGCCTTGGCTACAAGATTGGACAGCTCCTCCATGTCTCTGTTCATGTAGTCCAGGGAGATACATCTCAGGTCATTCACACCAAAATGGACAATGACAGAGTAATATTTGTACTTGTTATGGAGTGACCTGAGTGCATGCATTATGTGGTGGATCCTGGCACCTGACAGGCAGCTGACAGTAACTTTCTCCTTGTTTAGCCAGGTGAGTGGAACATCAGTTTGCCTAAGTATAGAGTTACCTATGACTAGAGTGTTAGGTACGTTGTTATGCCTTATGGGTTGTGGTTGAGTGGCACACTGAGTTTGTGGGCTATGTGTCATTTGGGTTGTGTTGGGGGATGGAGGTTGCTTGCGTTGCTGCTTTGGAGGTCCCTGTTGTTTGGGTAGATTTTTTTTGTGAGCCTCTGTGAATGTAGGTGTGTGTTTTGTGTTTCTATGTGTGAGTTTTGGTGGTGTAGGTTTTGAGGGACTATGTGATGAGTGCGGTGTGGTGCAAGTGTTTACCTTCTTCTCTTGACTGTCTAGTCCAGTCTAGGGTGAAGATAGCTTTTCTCCAGTTTGGCTATATAAGTGCATCTCTCACAGGTTGTAGTGTTGGGTAGTAGGAGGCAAGGGTTGTCTGTGTACATGAGGCAATTGCTGCATTGCCCCAAGATGCCCATATTCATCAGGTAGACAGGAGAAAACACCAGAAGCTGACCCTTAGACATGCCTGGATAAGTGCTTATCTATTAAGTACTAAAATTTGTTTTTACTCTAGACAAGTGAGGAAACTTGAGTGCTGTAGTAGTTTGTAGCTTATTTAGTGCTTACAATGAGTTCTGAGCAAGTGCTGAGCTCAAAGAAACAGATTTGAGTGCTGAAACTAGAAAACTGGCTAGTTCTTAAAACAAAATGAAGCTACATGGCTTCCCTCCAACATAGAAAGGCTTGGGGCTCAGAAGCTTACAAACAGTCCTGGATACAGCAAATCTGTATCTGGACTAGATGACTTACAGGAAAGGCAGGAAATAAGCTTAGAATTTTTTTTTTGTTTTATAAAGTGGAAAGGGGAAAGGAGGAGCAGAAACTCACTGGGTTGGCTCTCTAATGTTCTCCCTGGATTAGGTAGAATGAGGCAATGACACTAGAGTGGGAGGAGTGTCCCAGATCAAATTTACAGTAGGGGCGGGCAACTGCAGAGCCACCAAGTATAAAAACAGGATACCAATAGGGAAGGAGAGTGAAAAACAAAAATCAGAACAAACAAACCCAACCAGATGCTTAACAATTGTAAAAAAATTCTAGTTAATACCTCACACACAGTGAAACTAGCTAGCAAAGTATATGCAGACAATAGAAATTCTATAAATAACTCAGAAATAAGCAAAAAACAGGATACTAAATGTTATATATCACAGATTAGTTGGCTCAGAGCCCTTCCACTGACTTTCTCTGATTAGCTCAGTGTGAAATGGCAGAAACACTCACAAGTTAACTTCTTAAGTAACAAATCTGAAACCTGAAACAACTTTAAAAAAAAACTTGAAAGAACCAATGAGGTGCTTATTCCAAGCCGTAGTCCAGGCAATCCCAGTCAGGCACTGGAGGCACAA